>NW_005371791.1:2125264-2168404 GCF_000412655.1 Myotis brandtii | reverse complement strand
GCTCTGATTGGCTGGTGGGCGTGGCTTAAGGTGTAGCAAAGGTACGGTCAATTTGCATATTTGTCTTTTATTAGTGTAGATGTAAGGGTCCATTTTCATTCTTTTGCATGTGGGTATCCAGTTTTTCCCATACCATTTGTTAAAGTGACTGTGTTTTCACCATGTGTAGTCTTGGTGCACTTGTAGAACTACAGATCATTTGACCATCCACACTAGGCCTTATTTCTGGATACTCTATTCTGTTCCATGGATCTATATGTCTACCTTTATGTAAAAACTATATTAGTTTTGTGGACTGTAGCTTTGTAACATGTTTTGAAATCAGAAAGCGTGCAGCTTTTTTTTTTTCTTCTCTCTCAAGGTTATTTTGACTACTCCGAGTCCTTTGAGATTTTAAATTTTAGATATTTTTTCTATTTCAGCAAAAAATGCCATTGAGATTTTGACAGGGGTTGCATTGACTCTGTAGACTACTTTGAGTACTATGAACATTTCAACATTATTAATTCTTCCAATCCATAAAACATGAAGTTTTTCCATTTATTTGTGTCTTCTTTAATTTCTTTCAGTAATGTTTTCTAGTTGTCAGTCTAAAAGCCTTTGCTTCCTTGGTTTATTTTATTCCTAAGTATTCTATTATTTTTGATGCTATCACAAATGAGATTGTTTTCTTTATTTCTTTTTTGGATTGTTTATTGTGTAAAAACAAAAACGACTGATGTTTGAGTGTTAACTTCAGACCCTGAAATTTTGTTGAATTATTTTATTAGTTCTAACAGTTTCTTTGTGGAATCTTTTGGATTTTCCGCATAAAATACAATGTCATCTGTGAACAGAGATAATTTTACTTCTTCCTTTCTAAATCTGGATGTCTTTTATTCCTTTTTCTTGCCTAACTGGTCTGGCTAGTACTGCCAGTCCTATGTTGAATAGAAGTGGCAAGAGCAGGTATCCATTAGCATCACGTGTGGCCTTTATTATGTTGAGGTAATTTTCTTAGGAACCTTGAAAAAAAAAACTTACCATTATAGTTAGAAACAATAATGCATTTTCTTGCCTTCTTAAAGAGACAATTGAACATAGTTTATCCTCTTTTTGATAATTCATGGTCATCATTATAAACTTTATGTACTACTGATATATAATAGCATGATGCTATCATGGGCTGAAGTATATGTTCCCTTCCATTAAAAATCATTTGACTGCTCCAGACAGATAATAGAAGAAAAGAAACTACAAAGCAATATTGATGCAAAAGTAGCATTTGTCAGAGATCCAGAAAGGTCTTAATGTTAAATTAATAAGATATAACCATTTGTGCTTTGCAACACCATAGCAGGTTTTCCCTGCAACACTGCTATTCTAGAAACCAAAGAGTGTCACAAAACACAAGTTTATAGTGCATGGTTTTAGGCCTAATTCATGTAAGATTAAGAGAACTGCAGACCATAACACATCATCTTTCTTTGTAGAAGCACTAACAGCTCCTAACATAGTGTGGAGCAGAGGCAAAGCTGTCCAAGAAAATCTACCGGTTTTGAGCCTTGCCCCTTTGGAGTTGAGAGTGATTTTGTGCACTTGTTTAGAAAGCATTAAACAGAAATTACCCATTAGTACTTCCGTCTAAAACTGCAAAATCAATTTTGGTATACAAAGAAAAGGAACTTTTTTTGGCTTCTGAAATGAATTCTTTTTCCCCCTCTTCATTTAATATTTGTTTTGCTAATTCTTCTATGTCTCTGTTGATGGTATTTACTGTTCAGTTGCTAATGTAGTTTTTGGTCTTTAGAGCTTTTAACCTTTCATCTTTGGTAATTCAAGTGGGTTTAAGAAACCTCTTTCACTTTCCACATGTCAAAAATTGATCTTCAACCAAATTCTCTTTCAAATGGCCCCAACACTTTGTTACCTATGGTGGACTCAGAACAGAGAGGCCTTTCTGAACCATCTGTTTAGTGACCTTTTTATTTTTAATTTTTATTTTTTCCTTCTCTTGCCCCCCTCCTCCCATTCCATTTGGAGGAATTAAAATGTATGATTGCAGGGTACTCAGCTGGCTGCCTGGCTACCATGACCTGTTTTCTCTCCCTCAGTTGCAGATCACAAGGCTACAGATGCCTCCTTAAAACGTTGGTGCTACCCTTTCCAATTCAGGAAAATTCTACTGGCTCCAGCTTCCACCTTTCACTTTAAATTTTTTTTTTTAATTTATTGGGGTGACATTGGTTAATACAATTATACAGGTTTTAGGTATACAGTTCTACAATACATCATCTGTATATTGTATTGTGTGTTTACCATCCCAAGTCAAGTCTCCTTCCATCATCATTATCCCCCCCTTTGCCTTCTACCTCTCCCCACCCCACTTTCCCTCTGGCTATCACCATACTGTTATCTGTGTCCGTGAGTCTTTCTTTGCTTAATCCCTTCATTCTTCTCACCTTTCAGTGACCTTTTTATAAGTGCTGGATAATGTTATTTTTTTCATTTTTCTTCTGGTTAATGTTGTCTCCTTTCTTTCGTTATCTTTCTTTTTTTTTCCTTTTTTTCCTTCTTCCTTCTCTTTTTTTGAGGAAGTATCAGGGGTTAGAGGGACAAGGGGTGTTGGACTTGGATACTGAATCTGTTAGATGAAAAAAAGTATATTTCAAGAAGTCATATTCTTTGTTGTTTATTCCTTTGGTTGCAATTAAAGAATTCAGTTGCTCACATCTAATTTTAAAAGCTTGAGTTGTCTGGGGATTTCAAATGGTTATTCACATTTGAATCATCAAGGTAATTTTTGCTACAATTTGTGGAAGAAATTTTAACTGTGAAGTTACTTCTCATCATGGCAAATGGCTTAACTGAGAGGCTCGATTATCCCCTCAGCCTTCAAAAAATCCCAGTGTACCAAGATTTAATCCAATTTAAATTCCTCTGTATGATAAATTCTTCAGTGACGTAATAATACCATCCTATTTCCAATGATATAGAAGGTGTGGAAACACTTGTTTTTACCATGTCTTTCCTTTTTTAAAAAATCCTTTTTCCAGAATTTTGCAGCACATTTGCTCAAATATAGTATCTTTGGGTGTTCTGGGTTTGGGGTTGTTGTTGTTGTTTTAATTATATCAATCTTTTTATAAAAGGATTTTGAGGTAGAGCCTAGCACATTCCTTTCAAGCACTGCAGTGATTAATTCCTATTGCTGCTCAGTCACTTGTTACTTTATTTTTAGGGGCAAATTTATAGCAAGTCCTGGATCACATGTACAATGGTATTTGAAGTATCTGCAGCTGCTTACATAGCAGAAGTTCCAAGCTACATTCCTGTTGTGAATCATAGGTTTGTGAGGATGGTACCACAGTAGCAAGAAAAAGAATTGCCTTGTGGAAGTGTGCATACACTCTCACATATACACAAATCTCCGAAGGATTTCTATGTGCAAAATTGAGAGCATCCTTTAAGTGTCTTATCAGGAAGAAGTCACCTTCCAAGAATGTTATTTACATCTAGTCAAGTTGTTCTGCAAACAAAACTCTTTGATACTCCTTAATACATATATGTCTGCCTATATGTTATATAGAAATACATGTACCTATGTCTATTTGTCACATAGAAATACATGCATGTCATATAGATATCCAACTCAAATTCTCCCAATTTTGAAATTCCATGTATAGTATTCTCTATCATTGTTCATCATGGAACTGCCATTGATTGGGCAATTTGTATTAAAGAAATCCCAGTGAAGTGCTGCTGGCTGTCCTATGATGATAGAGAATTTATCAAGCCCTTTCTAGTCCAATCACCATAACATTCTTTGCATCCATATGGACATAAGTCACACAGAAATCTTTCAGTCACAGTGTTCATAATGAAAGTTAAGCATTCAGACTCTGGGGTTAGATTGCCGGGGTTTGAATCTCGGCTCTACTGTTTCCTAGCTGTGTAGTCTTGGGCAAGTGCCTTCATTTCTCTAAGACTCAATTTTGTCTTCTGCCTACCTCGTAGGAGTGTTGTATGAATAAAATAAGATAATGCACATAAAAATGCATAAGACATTTCAGGCTCTTGATAAGCCCTTAGTACACATAAGCTATTTTTGCTATCCTGAAGAAGAAAGAGGGCTAGTGCTTAGGTAGTGTTCTTAACTGAGAGGCGTGGGGAGGAAAGCCATCATAGAAACAGGTGCATTGTGGAAATGAGCATATGTCTCTTCAAGGAGTATCCAGCAGAACACTTAAAATTCCTTAGTGATGGTAGGATCTTTAAGGATAAAGGCCTCTTGAGCAAAGATGGTCCCCATCGCAAGGAGAAAAAGGAAGATTGTCTCACATGAAGGCTGGCTAAACTTAGGGAAGAAAGTACTTACCTAGACTTACTTGGGACTGATTCACAAGTTATATAGCTGGTATATAAAATGCCTTACTAGTTTTTCTTTTTAAATATATTTTTATTTATTTCAGAGAGGAAAGGAGAGGGAGAGGGAGAGAGAGATAGAAACATCAGTGATGAGAGAGAATCATTGTCCAGCTGCCTCCTGCATGGGCCCTCTACTGGGGATCAAGCCCAAAACCTGAGCATGTGCCTTGACTGGGAATCGAACCATGACCTCCTGGTTCATAGGTCGACGCTCAACTACTGAGCCACACCAGCCAGGTGCCTTCTTTTAATCCTACGAAATAGTTTGCATTGCCAACCAATCTCAAGAAGTTTTGGGATTTTTATGCTTCCCTGGTGAGCCAAGAAGGTTATGTCAGTTTCTGGGCCATGTCAGTGTTTCTTGCAGTGGATTGATCCATGAGAGATTAGGTCGGATTTATGACCCATTCAACAAAATAATAGATTTGCATGAAAATTTGTCTCTTTCAAGGCAACAATCACCCAGTTCTGGACCTTGGTACTAACTACAAACTCCTCACTATTGTCATTGCATTGACACTTATTTTTTCCCACAGGCATACTTACCCTTCTTTATAGGTCCTTCCCAAGGCCCTGGAGAGTAGCCAGCAATGTGTTTGCATGTTTCAGTAAAATCTGCAAGTAAAATATTTTAACTGCGATTGGGAAAGACTGTTGTCACATGCCCACCGAAACTTCTGCTTTGACAAGGTCCTCTCTTGCAGTGTCGGAATGGCCGTAGTGCATTCGGGGGCATCTGTCCAACGCAGTGTTTCTCCGTGGCAAGCCTGGTGGGAGTGATTTTGCTCTCCAGAGGACATTTGGAAATGTCTGGAGACCTTTTGGTTGTTATCACTGGCTGCATATTATTGGCATCGAGGGAAATAGGGGCAGGCGTGTTGCTGAACATCCTACAATGCACAGGACAGGCCCCGACCTCAAAGAATTACCTAGTCCAAAAAGTCAGCAGTGCCGTGGCAGAGAAACTCTGGGCTAAGGGGAGATTGAATAGAGGATATACTATTTAGTTTGATTTGGTGCATATATTTATTTGGTTTGCAGTCACTTCCCTTCTTGTGTGAAAATAATGCTCCTAAAATTCACTGCACGTATTCACCCTGTGTTGTGACACAAAGGGGCAAAACAATGAGAAAGGTTGTTTTGCTCTACAAAAGTGGGAATGTGTCTGAAAATGTTCAAGTTTGTGGGTCGTAGAGAAGGAGCAAAGTTTAGAATAAACCAAAGCCAGCCTGTGAAATTCCTCTGGTCACCAGACACCTAAAATTATAAATGGAGGATTTGATTCTTATCTGCATTGAGTGCAAAAGAGACCGCTCTTTCCAGAGGATGCTCAAAAAAGGAGCAAGTGTAACTCTGCACTTGCCATACATTTTTCTTTGTTCTTGGAAATTGAACAAAAGGACTTAGAATTCCTGTGTTTGTAGAGGAAAGCTCTGTAGCAGTAATGTTGGGGATTTTATGCATCCCATCAATAAAACAACAAAAAACACATTTTGATTAACTGTGCTAGAGGAAAGACTGATTTATTTTTCCAGGCTCTCCACAGATAATAATATTACAAAAATATTGTTATATGTAGAGGTAATAAAAATACAAAGCAAAAAATGTAGAAACAAAAGCATTACAGAAGTGTGTCAGATAGTTGGTGAATAAAAATGATGTCATATTTCTAAATTTTGTGATGTTTGTGATATTTGTCAAATTTAAAACATTTTTTTCATTCACAATACTCACCTTTGTAACTGATTTTCCTTTTCCTAAAAAAGAAGCCAAAGTTGCATGAGCTTTTAGACCCCACAAAACCACTTTGGGCTCTATAGTTTATATTTCAAAAACTTCATGTTTGTGAGCATATCGTGTGTGTGTGTGTGTGTGTGTGTGTGTGTGTGTGTGTGTGTGTGTGTGAAATGTGTATCTAACCTTTTCTTTTCCACCAAGCTCACCGAGACCAAGTCATCATCGACTCTCAGACTCTTATAAGTAGCCTCTGCTGGCCTTCCTGAGCCCAGACCCCACAACCTCATGTCTAGTCCATCTTGCAATCTCAGTCATTGACCTTTCGGAAAGTGCTACTGTGAACACACCACACACCCCTGAACATAGAGAAAGAGCTGGAGACTGGGGATGCTTCCTTGGCAGCCTGCACAGCCCTCTATTTTGACTTCATTGCAGGGCCTTGCAATCGTCCTCCCTTCTAGTCTGCATCCTAGAATGACAGAAGATTGATTTTTATCTCAAGTGCCTAGTACAGTGCCTGTCCCAAAGCTCTGGCAACAATCAGGTGTATCTAATTCATGCATTCTGCAGACATGGAAAATCATCAATGCATATATTCTTTTAAACCAGAGGTGGGGAACGTCCTGCCCATGTGCCACATAAGGCCCACGAAATCATTTGGTCTGGCCCTGCCAAGGCATTAGGGGCCAGTTAATTAAATGTTTGACCAAATATAGCAGGCTAATTTTTAAAAAATATATTTTTATTGATTTCAGAGAGGAAGGGAGAGAAAGGGAGAGATAGAAACATCAATGACGAGAGATAATCATTGATCAGCTGCCTCCTGCATGCCCCACACTGTGGATCAAGCCCACAACCCAGGTATGTGCCCTGACCGGGAATTGAAACGTGACTTCCTGGTTCATAGGTTGACACTCAACCACTGAGCTACAACAGACAGGCATGGGCTGATTTTTAAGTTGATAATTTTGTATGGCCCTCAAATCTATAATAATAAAAGCATAATATGCTAATTAGGCTGGACAGCCAAATGACCTTCTGGACGTCATTCCAGACGTCCTTCCAAATGAAGCCACAGCAGCAGGGGCCAGGGCAGAGGTAGTTAGGGGTAATCAAGCAGGCAGGTGAGCAGTTAGGGGTAATCAGGCAGGCAGGCAGGCAAGCAGTTAGAGTCAATTAGGCAGGCAGGCGAGTGGTTAGGGGTGATCAGGCAGGCAGGCAGAGGGGTTAGGGGAGATGAGGCAGGCAGGCAGAGTGGTTAGGGGTGATCAGGCAGGCAGGCAGAGGGGTTAGGGGAGATGAGGCAGGCAGGCAGAGTGGTTAGGGGTGATCAGGCAGGCAGGCAGAGGGGTTAGGGGAGATGAGGCAGGCAGGCAGAGTGGTTAGGGGTGATCAGGCAGGCAGGCAGAGGGGTTAGGGGAGATGAGGCAGGCAGGCAGAGTGGTTAGGGGTGATCAGGCAGGCAGGCAGAGGGGTTAGGGGAGATGAGGCAGGCAGGCAGAGTGGTTAGGGGTGATCAGGCAGGCAGGCAGAGGGGTTAGGGGAGATGAGGCAGGCAGGCAGAGTGGTTAGGGGTGATCAGGCAGGCAGGCAGAGGGGTTAGGGGAGATGAGGCAGGCAGGCAGAGTGGTTAGGGGTGATCAGGCAGGCAGGCAGAGGGGTTAGGGGCAATCAGGTAGGCAGATGAGCAGTTAGGGGCAATCAGGCAGGCAGGTAGGCGAGCAGTTAGGAGCCAGGGGTCCCAGATTGCGAGAGGGATGTCTGACTCCCAGTTTAGGGCCTAAACCGGCAGTTGGTAATCCCCGGAGGGTTCCTGGATTGTGAGAGGGTGCAGGCTGGGCTGAGGGACACCCTCCCCTTACCATGCACAAATTTTGTGCTCTGGGCCTCTAGTGATGTTATAAATATCCAAATGGCCCTTGGCAGAAAAAAGGTTCCCCGCCCCTGTAAAACAATCCATGTTGCTATCCAGTGTCCTGCAACTTCATGGCTACTCTTTGAAGAGTCTGCTGCATTTTGCAATTTAGCCTTTTATAGGTACAGCTAGCTCAAGTATCTGATCAAAGAGAAAGGAAACACAGGGCCTCCTGCTAGCTGCTGGCTGGCTGGCAGGGGCAATTGGTCACCAATAGGACATCCCTAAAGCAGTTCTGTCCTCCCTGCTAGTAATGACCCCCCACTGAGCAAACAACTGTCTGGCCCATGGTTCTTACCCACACTCAGCCCTTGTCAGGATGTGCAGGGACTTGCTTGGAAGAGACCAGCTCCCATGTGGGCAGATGGGCAATGTGGGCAAATGCCTGAACATTCAAGGTCGAGTCAGACAGAAGAGGAGGAAATGACTAAGAAGGAATAAGGAAAAGGGCTTTTCAACTAACAGTGGGAAAGGGACTGTGCCTATGCAAATATTACAGGTAAAGTAAAACTGTTAACACATCATTCTTTTCCAGAAGTACTTAAAAGGCTGAATTCCCCATAGAGGTAATAACTTCGCGTGTGTGTGCACTTGTGCACGCCACACGCACAGTTTCTCTTGCTGGAAAAGAAAAACTTTGCTGGGAGCCAAATTTGAGCTAACAACTGGAACATGAAGGAGCAATTAGTATATTCATGAATTCTTATATTTACCTTTTAATTCCAAGGGCTGCTTATTTGTTTTGCTAATAGATTCAGGCCTTGATTACAGCTCATTGATGGTCATTAATAGATGCCTGGAGTTTACAAGTATGTTTAAGTTTCACAAGTCTTGAGTTGAAGAAATTCAGGCAGCCAATGCTTTAAATACTAACACTTTCAATAAAGGCCCAAGGCTTTACTTAGATTAACCAACAGCAATTAACAATTATAATCAAGGGTAAACGGAAAGTGAGTTCATTAATTTGTTAATTGTGCTGCTAGACTACGCATATTACCTTTTCAAACATACTTTTAGCAGGTATATTATTTTAAATGTTTAGAAATCATCAAACAAATATCTGTGAGAAAACCCCAGCCCAGCTTTTTCTTTTTCTTTCTTTCTTTTTTTTTTTTTTCAGGAAAAGCCAGCTCTTGACCTTGCCAGCAAAATCCTTTTTAGTGATACATTTATTCCTAAAATTGATTCTCTTAAAATCTTCTTGAGTTTCTGAAACTTACAGCCATGTGCATTTATTATCCTGAATCAATGAAACTGATAAAAAATTGCAATAACTGGAGAGAGTATAGTTCACTCTCTTTGAACTTTATTGTTGCTTGACTTGACCCTCTTTCAATTTGACATTTTAACAACTTGGAGAAATATAGATTATAGGGGCTTGGCCGAAACAGCAAATGTTTTCTCAACTAATCCCCTGAGAATTAAGCCATTTAATTTTAGTGTACAGAAAAAGTGATAAATTACTTGGGATTATACCTCAAAGGTGTAAACTCTATGCAGATGGGTTGCAAAATGATAGTGAGAGAGTAAATCTGAACTGCAAATATGAAAGACTATTGGACATTGACCTTCCTTACAGGTTAGGAAAGCCATGTATGCCTCAGTGCCCATTTCAAACCTTTAGTTGGAGGTCATGCATCAGTTCACGTCAAAGCAGGATGAAATCTGATTTTTAAAATCAAATTATTCCAGTGACTTGGTCAAAGGTTATTGGTTAGATATGTTGAATAGCTATGTTAAATATTATTCATCTCATGATAGGAACAACTTTAATCTCTGTTTATTATGTATGAACTATTGTAGTCAAGGACCAAAGGTATAAAAATCCCAAGGCCAAAAGCACCTCTAGGGAACAGGAATGGTAAGTTATTTCTTTGATAGACGCGGTAGCCAAATACAATAAAACTTGACTATCCATTTGTATTCAACTTACTCCGTGCAGCTCTCAGGAGCCGCAGGGAAATTCTATGGATAGAACAAACATCCAGTATTTTGTAATCCCTGACAAAATGTACACCACACAGTATTGCCTTTAGTAAATCCACTTCAAAGCCCAAATTTATATCATCTCATTATTCCAATATATAGTGTGTTTTGTAAAAAGATACCCATGTAATTTCAACTGTGCTCAGAGTTTGAAGACAGGCTCCAACATTTCACTCATGTGGACAGAGTCATGTCTCAAATGCACAAGTCTTCTCCTGTGTGTACTATTTCATCAGCTCTGCCATCTCTAGTGCCAAGCGGGCCCATAAGATTTGTTGTTTCTTTAAAAGATTATTCTTACAGAATATAAAATGCAATTCACTTTAAGTTAATTATCTGCATAATCAAAATCATTTTGTAACTCTAAGAACCCTCTCTCCTGTTTTAAAAATGCTGAGCAGTTTGATTGTAGGTTTAACATTCACAGAATGTGGCAGTAAGCTACAAACTTTCCTTTTTATCTCCTTTATAACACACTGTCTGATAAATTTTTGAATTCGTTGAGCCACTCTATTCCTTTCATTTTCCCACAATTAAGTTGTAAAATAATTGCCATGATCATTAAGGATCCATATAATACTTTATACATTCAAAGTGTTTTGCAATTATTTATTTTACAAAGTACATTGTTCTGTAAGTCAAGTTTTATCATGTCTTATGTTAGTCTAAGAACCATGTTCAACATGATCAGATTAGCAGGTGGGATATCAATTCTAGAGACAAAGGTTGCTCTTATTCGTATGCACACCCGTTATTTATTTGTGTCCCTTTGACCTTTGTGCAGCCTAAACAAGTCTTTACTTTCTCAAGAGCCAGAAGAATCTTAGAGTAGACCAAGAGAAGTGTTTGGGTGCCACAGAGACAGCTTGTGAAGCACCCTTAATGGGGTCTGAGAACTATTGCCATTCAGGGCACCCAACTTTCAGTATTTACCCCCCTAGTTCCTCTCTATTAGAAACTGGTCGATTGTTATAAAATCATGAAAGAAACCCAAGTGACTCTAAATGTTCTCTATGCTGAACAAGTATCTACAGGGGAGATGTTGGCATTTCCAGGTGACATATATCTATATATATAAAAAGCCAGCGACCAAAACGACCAGTCATTAAAAACGACCAGTCATTATGACGACCAGCCCTATCAGGGGGTGGGACTGGCCAGCCAACCTCCAACCCTGACAAAATGTACACCACACAGTATTGCCTTTAGTAAATCCACTTCAAAGCCCAAATTTATATCATCTCATTATTCCAATATATAGTGTGTTTTGTAAAAAGATACCCATGTAATTTCAACTGTGCTCAGAGTTTGAAGACAGGCTCCAAAATTTCACTCATGTGGACAGAGTCATGTCTCAAATGCACAAGTCTTCTCCTGTGTGTACTATTTCATCAGCTCTGCCATCTCTAGTGCCAAGCGGGCCCATAAGATTTGTTGTTTCTTTAAAAGATTATTCTTACAGAATATAAAATGCAATTCACTTTAAGTTAATTATCTGCATAATCAAAATCATTTTGTAACTCTAAGAACCCTCTCTCCTGTTTTAAAAATGCTGAGCAGTTTGATTGTAGGTTTAACATTCACAGAATGTGGCAGTAAGCTACAAACTTTCCTTTTTATCTCCTTTATAACACACTGTCTGATAAATTTTTGAATTCGTTGAGCCACTCTATTCCTTTCATTTTCCCACAATTAAGTTGTAAAATAATTGCCATGATCATTAAGGATCCATATAATACTTTATACATTCAAAGTGTTTTGCAATTATTTATTTTACAAAGTACATTGTTCTGTAAGTCAAGTTTTATCATGTCTTATGTTAGTCTAAGAACCATGTTCAACATGATCAGATTAGCAGGTGGGATATCAATTCTAGAGACAAAGGTTGCTCTTATTCGTATGCACACCCGTTATTTATTTGTGTCCCTTTGACCTTTGTGCAGCCTAAACAAGTCTTTACTTTCTCAAGAGCCAGAAGAATCTTAGAGTAGACCAAGAGAAGTGTTTGGGTGCCACAGAGACAGCTTGTGAAGCACCCTTAATGGGGTCTGAGAACTATTGCCATTCAGGGCACCCAACTTTCAGTATTTACCCCCCTAGTTCCTCTCTATTAGAAACTGGTCGATTGTTATAAAATCATGAAAGAAACCCAAGTGACTCTAAATGTTCTCTATGCTGAACAAGTATCTACAGGGGAGATGTTGGCATTTCCAGGTGACATATATCTATATATATAAAAAGCCAGCGACCGGAACACCAGAACGACCAAAACGACCAGTCATTATGACGCCCACGGAGGCCAGTGAACCAGCCCTATCAGGGGGTGGGACTGGCCAGCCAACCTCCAAAGGCCCCTCACCCCAGCCAGTCCCACCCCTGATCACACCCTCCACCCCAAAAGAGGGCAGGGCCAGCCAACTTCCTGCATCCCCTCCCCACAGCCAGCTCCACCCCCAACCAGCCTCCCCACTCCCATCAGGGGCAGGGCCCACTGGCCAACCACCCATGGCTCCTCCCCGAGGCCACTAGCCCCCAATCAGCTCCCCCACCCCATTTGGGGGCACAGCCGGCTGGCCCACCACCCACAGCCCCTCTCCACAGCCAGCCCCACCTACAGCCCCTCTCCACAGTCAGCCCCCACCACCCTGATTGGCCTGAAGCCCCTCCCCCCAGCTAGCTCTACCCCTGATCACCCACACACACACCAATCGGGGGTGGGACTGGCTGGCCAACCTCCCACGGCCCCTCCCCCAGCTGCTGACCCCTTATCTGCCCCCCCACCCCATTTGGGGATGGGGATGGCTGGCCCACCACCCACAGCCCCACCCTATGGCCCCACCCCCAATCAGCGCCCCTGCACTGGGCCTCTAGTTTATATATATAAATGTCAGACCTCTCTTTTTTGGTCCAAAGGTAGTATGTCTCACATTCTTTCTTAGCAGAAAACGGGTGCAGATCCATGAATTTATTCTTATTCTCATACTTAGAGAGCCTTTTTGCCATTGCTGCCACATTGGTCTCTAAACTCTCTTCCTTTAGGACTGACATCCATTCCCCATCAGATCCCTCCTCCCAATAGAATGAAGGCAGATATGTCCCTTCCCTTGTCCAGACCCTGCCTTGCCAAGTAAGATTGTAGCTATTGTGGGGTCAGGTCCATCTTGAAACGGTAGTGTGAGGAACAAAGCAAGAATGCTATGTAATGTCATTGCTCCCATGTCATTGCTCCCATATAACACAACAGAAAGTCCTGACTGCCTTAGGTGTCTGCAACAAGAGTGTCCCCTGAAAAGGCTCTCTTTTTCATGGCTGGTCTCTTTAGATGCCACACACACACTCAATTGTGGCTTTTTTCTTTAATCTGTCAGTCCTGTTCCCTCACCCCAATCCCTCCCTTAAGAAATGCAACACTCCCTTTTTCCAACGAGAAGAGATTCTACTCCTAAGTCCTTCCTGCATTCAGCCAAGTCAAGCAACACCTCCAGCCCTGGCTAACCCATCAGGTAGGTCTCTATTGTAGATGGGGGGTTGGGGTGGGAATGAACCCTCCTATTCTGAGCAAAAGTGAACATATAGGCTCTAAGTCCAGTTCAGTCTTGCTACCAGAGACAGCTACAACTGATTCCTTTACTAGAAATGTCAACTAAGAAGAGGTAAGCACACCTCACCAAGGAGAACAATAATATTTTTCTTGGACAAAGCACAGTCTAATGTCACATTGAGTTAAAAATAGTTCTCCTGCTAACCCGGCTTTAGTCTTGCCCCTTTCAGTAAAATTAGCCTGCATTATTAAGTAAAGAAATATAACACACTTCCCTACCTCCATCATCCCCCAAATACTTTATTATGCCAAATAAATAAGTAGGTTGGTAAGTAGGTGGACAGGAGTAGACAGACAAACATCTTTTTTTTTTCTGCCTCTTTGTGGGGTAACATTCTTTTTCCATTCTCAATTCAGGGTTTTGTTGGTTAGATCAATTAGATTAATCTTTCTTGAACACAGAGATTGATCCAATGGTTTATTTTCTATTTATCTATCTATGTATCTATATCTACCTAATATATCTATATCTATATCCATATCTATATCTCCTCTACTAAAATTTCAGGCACAAAGGATCATGTAAGCCTGAACTGCCAGGGTCCAACATTCCAGAATAAGCAAAAAGTTTGCCTGGGAATAAAGCCAGCACAGATAAAAGCACAATGAAAGATGAAGAGAGAGGTATAGACATATATACACTTGATAATTGCTTAAATCTCTGAGAAGCCACAAATTTCCTTTCTGCTATGCCTAATCTGAGTTTGAGTCTAACACTTGAGAGACTTTTGACTGGGAAAGATTATACCCGGATGCTAACAGTGGCACCCAGGAAGTTTGTGTTTTCTGCTTTATCTGTATTGCCTTTTTTCTTTTTTCTTTCCTTTTTTACAATGACTTTCTCTTGCCTGTGTGATAAAAACAACTCATATACAAATAAAATATATTATATATAAAATTGAGTAGAACTGGGGAGCTTATAGAAACAGGTGATCCAGAGGAACACCCCATCCTCTGAATCCCTATTCTCATGATGGAAATGCAGCAACCTCCTGGGCCAGATTCCTCCACAGCACCTCTCCAGTTTGGTTCTAGCAGCTGTGTACTTCCCTGCCTTATCTCTAGACAGCTGGTCCCTAGGGCAGTGGCCAGGTCTTATTAATGTTTCAATCCTAAAACCCATACCTAACACAAGTCATCACTCGTTATGGTTTTGTTGACACTCTGACAAGAAGCCACTCAAAATATTTATAATCTAACAAGAAGCACATGGAGAAGGGCATGTGCACCTTTCAAAGAATCTTTGCCAAAGTTGACCATTTCAGTCCTTACAAGAAATAGAGTGAAGGAGAAAATCTAGTGAGAATTACTCCCATTCCTTTCCAGTGCTATGTCTAAAGCAATGCCATCCAATTGAAATATAATTTGAGCTACATATGTATTTTCAAATGTCCCAGTAGCCATATTTTAAAAACAGTTAAAATTTAATAGTATATTTTATGTAACCCAATATATCCAAAAGTATTATAATTCTGACATATATTGATGAAACATAGCTATTTTACATTATTTATTTGTACTCAGTCTTTGAAATTGTGATGTGTATTTTACACTGACAGAGCATCTCAGTTCAGACTAGCCCCATTTTTTTAAAACATATTTTTATTGATTTCAGAGAAGAAAGGAGAGGGAGAGAGAGATAGAAACATCAATGAGATCATCATTGATCGGCTGCCTCCTGCACACCCCCCACTGGAGATTGAGCCCACAATCTGGGCATGTGCCATGGGTATCAAACCCGGGACTCTTCACTCCACAGGCTGCTGCCTTATCCACTGAGCCATACCAGCTAAGGCAGACTAGCCCCATTTAAGTGCTCAATAGTCACATGGGATTAGTGACTCCATACTGCAAAGCAGCATTTTATACAATTAAAATTCCCACAATATGTGTAGTTGAGTAATATGTCCTTCCATGACCCAATATGACAGTCTCTGGGCAGTTTATTGCACTCTGGAGGCCTACCTCCAAAGGCAGCGGTGCCTTTTTCCCACTGGAGACCTGGAGTAAAGAGGTAAGCAGTGATATGTAGATGCCATCTCCAGCTTCCAGCAACCCAGAGTGAAGGCTCAAGACAATTCAGTTCAATGTTGAACCACTATTCTCTTTTCTTTCCCAAAGGACCCAGTCTCATCAAACCACCAACAGTTCTCCAGCCTTTACTATCATTTTTTCTAAAGGAAATTCTAGGAAATATAAGCAAATGTGGAATCTCTGAAGCCCAAGTGAAATGAGAAATCAAAAAGGGAAAGATGCACCTTCAATGGTCCTTGAACATCTCATTCCAGAGCGTTCTAAAAATTAGACTTCGGAGGCAACGTTTCTTTCAAATAGAGAAATGTCATTTCACTGTCAAATGGAAGAATGAAGATTTCTTGTAAGAAATCCCTTTATTTTCTCTAAGTGTGAAAGGTTCAGAGCAAGAAGTAGGAAAAGCTTTCCTGGCCTCCATTTCTGATTGCTGACATGTGGTGCTACCTCCGAGGACAAGCAGAAAAATCTTAGATGCCTTAAGGAACTCTTCATGCCTAGGTTAGAGTTCCTATTTGGAAGATTTCCAGAAAACCATGTAGCTGAAGACATTCACGTCATTAACGGCCTCAATGTTTTCCAGGCAAGGTGAGGGGGCTGCCCCACCATCCGATTTCCTCCTAAGTGCACAGTCATCAGAGCAGCAGAAAGACAGACCTGCCGGCCTCAGATAAGGACTGGACCTTGTTCGGGTGAACGATCCCAAATCCAGATATCTCTTTTAGGTAAGAGGAGGTTTTCACGAAGTTACCTGGTGCATAACTCCTACCATTAATTTATGGCTCTCAGGTGGGTTTAAGTATTTTTTCACCAAGAGGTGGGAGAAGAGAGAGAATGAAAGAGTGAGAAGTTGAAGCTGGTGTTTTCCATCACAGAACCAGAGCTCCAAGTTCTGGAAGGAATCTGGACAGCTCAGCCACTCTCTGCCTCTGGCACACTCAATACCATATTTAAATCATTTCAAATTGATAAGAATACGTTATTTTTTGTAAAGACCTCTAGAGGGGATAACATTCCCTCAGTCAGTTATCCCCTGATCCAACAGCCCTCGAGAAGCGCTTTTTTCACTCAGTGTGATTTAAATACCAACCACGGCTATTAACAGCCTCTCTGTGCCTTTAACACACAGACACTGGGTTCCTATTAAGTGCAAGGCCCATGCTGAGGGGATCTAAAGGGGAAGGAGGCAAGCGCTGGGCTCCACACACTAGCAGTTCAGTAAGGAAGATAAGCCTCCTACATAAATAATCACAATCCAAGGTAGAAAGTGCTAAGTGCAATAAGATAACGTACTGGGACAGATCAGAGGACAGAACTCTTTGTCCCCGGGGAAGAATGGAGAACAGCTGGCCTCCATTCTTCTTGTTTGTCCTGGGTAATCTCTCTTCCTCACTTTTTATTTGCTCTTTTACATCATCTCCTAAGGCGGTCAGTATTTTGAGACATATGGAAGACACTGTACAAGTTGGGAACATATCCTATCTGATAGTAGAATGTTCTCTCTGGGGATGAGTGTGGCTACTAGACACTGGCCAGCTGCCCACATGGCCACTCCACCTGTCCCAGAATTTTCCTTTCTCTTGCCAATTTTGTGACCCACCTGCTATATTAAAACTGAGATCATAGATCACAATTACTAAACAGTGTATTTTTTAGCTAATTTGATGTTACATAACATCTCTTTTCTCTCCCACTATCTTGTGTCTTTCTCTGATCCCATAGGAGCACCAAGGAGGGTATTTGTCACAGAGGACACTGATGTTCTCACATTACTTGGTGTGCTTGTCTTGCCTCCCTCGTGGGGTATAGTCTTAAAAATAGAGAGACTTCATTGTTAATCCTCTTCTGTTTTCCTTTCTGCCAAACTCTGTGGCTCTTAATGAAAATATCTGTTTTTGTCAGAAGAAATCAGAACTATGGCTCTGAGAATTTAAGAGACTTATTCAAATTCATACAACTACTAGTGATGACGTGGGGATTTGAACTCAGATTTTCCATATCTGTTCTTTCCACTATGTAATGCTTCCTCTGCACTATCAGGTCTCCCAACAACGCTGTGTGCTCCTGCAGGACAGACCATGACCAATTTAGCACAGGAAATAAGAAATGTTATACCTGCTAAGAGGTGTTTTCACTGCCCTGATACAGATTCCTGGAGACTAGTCTTTATATTATTTTATTTACCCGACAATGTGCTTTCCCCTCTGGTTGAGTGTGGGAATGTGTGTGCTTTAACCTACATGAAGAACAAAATCAAGCAGAAATGGGAGGTGGTGAAGAGAAAAACAGAAAGGTGAATAAAAAATACCTGTTCAAGGTACAAACCCAGAACTATTAGATGTCCTGAACACATGAATGTTACTTTCTATTTCTCCTGAAATAATACTATAGAACCGGAGTTTCATCAAGAAACAGCATAGGTGATGGGAGTGTTAGCACCCCAAACAGCTAGCGGAGGAGAAGCCCACCAGGTCTACAATCCACCCAGATCCTGACTTAGACCCTCTAGGTCAGAACAGGCCGCACACTAAGACAGGCCACAAAAGTTCATGGAACAAATTCAGGACCTGTTTAAGCTTCAGACCCAGGGTCAAAGTTCATGAGGAGTAGGGAAGATTTGGTCTCATTCATGGTTTTTCATTTTCAAGGGCAGAGCTGGCCAAAGCAAGGGAAGCTGCCTGCCCTGCTGTGCTTTAGGTGCCCAAGGCTCCATAAACTGGAGGCATTTTTCTTTTAAAATAAAGAATTCAAGAAAAGGGAAAGATATCCATAACAAAAGAGCAGCGACCAATAGAGTTGGTAAAATTTACAGGTAAGGCTAAAAAACTGTTGTTAATGAAATGGTGAAACTTGACACATTTGTTTGAAAAGATGAGGAGAGTTCTTGAAATTGAAAGTATATAATATAAAATAATAATGCTCTGAAACAAAAAGTTCAGATTATTTCAACAATTTCTGGGTATTGGGAAGTTGTGTTAAATTTCTTCATTTAGCCCAGGGAATATCCATACTTTTTCATTCTTTTTTTTAAATATATTTTTATTGATTTCAGAGAGGAAGGGAGAGGGAGAGAGAAATAGAAACATCAACAATGAAAGAGAATCATTGATCAGCTGCCTCCTGCACACCCCTCACTGGGGATCGAGCCCACAACCCAGGCATGTGCTCTGACCAGGAATTGAACCATTACCTCCTGGTTCATAGATCGACGCTCAACCACTGAGCCATGCCGCCCAGGCCATACTTTTTCATTCTTGATGTTGATAGAGAACTATATATGTATATTAAGTTGACCTTAATCATAAAAAATAGAAATGGAATGTATAACTTTGAATCACTAGAGGGGAAAAAGAAACTAAGTTAAATGCAATGGTAAGGTAAAATTTTTTTTTATAATGCATGTTAGCATAAATGAAAAAATTTTTCTAGATGTAATTTAGTTACAGGATATTTTTCCTTACATGGTATTTTTCCACTATCCCCCCTTTTTTTGATTTAATTATTAGGAGGATTTTTTGGAAAAGTTACAATGCAGTCTAGGTAACTCTAAATTTTTTTAATTTTTTTGCACAAAAATATGACTGCTTTAGGATCATTGCATGTTAAGCAAATTGGTAAGGTAAAATTGTTTGAAATAATGCATGCTAAACAATTTTTGTCAAAGCTGACCTGGTATTTTCACTTTCACTTGTATTCACTTGTATTAAGCTCTCAAAAATTTTATGGGATTTTTAAAATGTAAATAAAGTATAATGTTTAAAATATTTTTAATGAAATAAGACCAGACATTTAAAATAGGGAGAATACTGAAAGGTTTAGTCCATAGAGGGTATGGCTTCCTCTGGGTTAAATTTATCTTCTTGAAAGAAGGGATGAGGGATGTGCTGCTGTGGAGTTTGACAACACATGCCAGGTTTCATCACAGGAAAAAATATATAGTCTCGTTTGGGAATGTTCCTAGATCAAAAGTTAGGTGTGAATTGAGATTCTGAAGACAGGCCCTGGTCCTTAACATGATAATTAAACTCTCAGTGTAAGAAATAACAAGACTTGAAAGGCTGGAGTTGAGACCAGAGGGAAGAAGGAGAATAAAGAGGAAGATTACAAACCAGGCAGCCTGCTTAAAACAAGTAGAGTATGAAGTTCTCAAGGACCTTTAATAATATATATTTAATTTTTATGATCTATAACTCAAACTTCTTTTAATGAAACAACTGTATTGCCCTAAACTTCAGCGAACATCTGCTATACAGCCTTGGAATGTGGAGAAGAAGGACCTGGGCAGCACCCTGTGTGGGGGACAGCATGTGTAGAAGGGAGGTGGGTGAGCCATGAACTGAGCTCATCAGCAGAAGCAGGCACCCAGCCAGAAGAGGCCCGGAGAAAGGAGGTGCCCTATTCCCTTGATTCCCTAAGGCATTCAGAAGGACTGTCTTTCATTGAATATGGAACAAAAGATTTGAGCCAAATTTCAAAGGACGGTTTGAATATAGAACGTATATTCTCTCATCAGGAAAACTGAAGATCAAAATTTGGACATTACAGATTTTCTATAATAATACCAAAATTAACATTACCAAATAAAATATAAAGCCCCAACACAATTTTTAACTAAAGAGAGAAGCAATAAGAAATGTTTTATATTAGTTAAAATAACAAAATAAGTTTATAAAGAAAGGTAAAGAATTCTAGATTTCTAGATAACTATAAAATACTGAGTCTTCATCCAGAAAAGTAAAAGGATAATAATGCTTAAAAGGTTAAAGTTATGATATGGAATAAAAGGTCTTACTAATTAACAGATAAAATATCATCTTCTGTTGGAAATAAATTTAAAACAAGCACTGTAAATCTAAAACATAGTTGATAGTAATTTAAGGATTGGATGATGAAAAGGAAACAGTAAATCATGTAAGGATTAGCCCTGATAATATAGTGGTTCATTTTGATATTACCTGATGAAGGAAATGAATGAGTCAAAAGAATAGGAATTTCTGGTTGATGAGAGAGCAAGGCTGAATGTGCTCCAACCAGTAAAAACAGAAAAGAAGCAAGAGAACAATAAGAAGAGGCCCTCTGATGATTCAAGTAACGATTAGCAAACACCTCAAGATTCCCAATCCTGCTGAGCAAGAGGCTGTCCAGAATAGCTGAAGGGCGGAAATCCTGCCACCTCCACAAACCAAAACAATTCTAAGGCCCTCCCTTTCCAAGGGTGTGTGATAGGCCAAACTTGCTTCATGGAAAATGGCTTGACATGATGCCTGTATGACTTCCATCTAACCTGTTGGACCTAGAAGGCTCGAGAGGAAAGTTCCTTTCCTTCCTCTGAATCTTAAACTCTCACCTTCAGAGCGAGGTCACCTGTGTTTTCACTTGCTTATCACGCCACTGAATGCCTGCTTTATAGGCATCAAATGTACCTGTGTAGAGTCCATGCTTTTCTCTTCCCACTGCACCAGGTTCAGTATGGAACATACCCTACATGTTCAGTAAACACTAAGAGACAGCTTATTAAATGGTCTGAATATTTTCAATAATTATTTCCTCCTACTTAGGATCAGAAAATCAATCAAAGGCATTTTTGTCAATTACATCTCAATTACAAAAACCAAATATTCTTCCCTCATTTAGCTTACATTCTAGTGAGGGGAGACCGACAATAAAGTAATAAGCATTAGTGAGCAGAAATAAAGACATTTGTTTTCCCTGGGTCACGCTTAGAGTTTTCCTTCACCTGGGCCTTGATTCCTTATCTACATAAGGAAGTTTGACCAGAGACTTCTAACTCTGCCTTTCACCTCCAGCATTTTGGAACTGCCTGGTTTCAAGTACGCAATGGCATTTACCCCAAGACATATTTCTTCAGGTCTCTAATTCCAGACAGAAGCGAGACAGGAGGGGGCGTGAGGTCTGGATGTGCAGCACGCCAGAGAAATTGAACATCGAAGAATGAGGATCAAGCCTAGTTCTGCATCTGCTTCCCTGCTTTCTCTTCTTGCTTTGCTCTTCTCTCTGAACTGGCATTTTCACATTCGATTTTCTCCCAGTCCTGCTCCTTCCTATCCTTTGATTTGTAGCTCCAATAGAGGCCTGGACCAGGCCAAGGAAAGGTTTATCGAAAGAGAAATGTACAATAAGCAATGTTTGTCTTCTGGGCCCAGCAAATGATCCATCCAGAAAAGAAACCCCTCCACACTTGCCCAGACCTCCTGACAAAGTGTCTAAGGAAGTGGTCCTACCAGTACACTATTTAGCTGTCACTGTCCATGAGCATTTCCAAAGGTTTGTCTTTAAAGGAACTTGAAACTCCTCAACAATCTTTCCCCTCACCCCTACTTTGAGCGAATAGACTGTGTCACTTGCTGTGAACAGGGGGGAAGGGGGATGGATCAAAACGCATGCCAATCTACTGTTATCATTACTCTGGTTAGAAGAAATTGGTGACGTTTTGCTTAAATGAAATGCTTGTGTTATTTGTGGAATTCACCATCACTCCCATCTTCCATCGTCAAAACATCTATTAAAGGTCAATTAATCAAGAGTTAGACACTAAAGATTAACTAGAAATATTCCATATTAGCTTGTGACTCACACGTTTATGAACTCTAAGGCTTGAAAATGACGGGACTATAGGTGATGCTAGAAGTGATAATATTTTTTAAATCATTGAGTCAATGTTGGACAATACTATGACGACACCCTAGTGAGTTCCAATGAAATCATTCCCAGAGGCCATTAATTGACCCCAATAGACACCTATCAGCCTCTTAAAGTAGAAGACTGTACTGAAATGGAGATAAGATGTTGTTAATTACATAGCTATTTTATGCAAGGTGAGGTCTTTGGAATTTGACCTCCTAATTTTGATTCCTTCTCTGCCATCTCTACCAAAAAGTTGTAGGAATTACACTTTTATTATACATTACAAATTGACTGTAGGTTCATACTTGAGACATTTTATCATTTATCTCTGGCATTGATATACATTTGGTGTTTTGCTTTGTGAATATTCAATAAAATTATATCTAAAGACAAGGGAATGTCAGCACAACAGATAAGTTTGTTTCTAAGATATATCAGATGTTCTATAATTATGATAATTTCCTTTCAAAATGGAATGAAAAATTGCCTGTAAAGACTGCTAACGCCATATGTCATTTTTAAATGTCAATCTGCTGTGCAATCTCACTCCATCTAGTAAAACTTTATCTCCAATAGGAGAAAATTTTAAGGTTTGCTGTGACGGAAAAACAAAGGACCAACACTACTCTGAAAACTCCAGAGCCTTCTTCACAAAACTAATCAAATCATATTGTGTGCTTAATGCTTTATATTGTACCTTTAGACTAAAGAACTATCTATTGGAGGGTTCTGCCTTGTTTTTACCAATTTGTATTAGGATTTTGATGTATGGCCTTCTGTTTATTTTAGTAAAATCGTGCTACTCCATTTAAGAAGTATTTGCCATGAAATAAGTGTTTCATCATGCTTTTGTTTTTTAAAATCTTAAAGGTCTACTCCATGATTCCCATTATTCATATTCTTGGAATAAATTACTACAATTAGACCACATAGGGAGAAAAGTTAACTCCTAATTACAAAAGGAATCCATCCAAGAGGTCAAGTATTAATCAATGTTACTTCTTCACAATCCCACTTTCCTTGTTAGAATGTGTATTCCCATCAGGCCATGTTAAAACAGCATTTTCATCAGTCACTCCTTTACTATTTGTTTTCTACTAAAATTAGGATCCCCTATGGTTACTGTGAATGGCTAACCTTACACCCATCTCCAGTGGCTTTATCTGGCTATTACAATTTGTCATTGTCAAGCCATCACGCCTTTGGCTTTGGTCTTATTTTTCCTGCAGGTGTCAAAAATGCAAAACCACAATTTACAAAACACAAGATGACAGGATCCATTTGCACTGGTTTTGAAATGCCAGAAGGTAACTTTATTTAAAATATTACAACCTTCTCTCCCAACTAGTTTGCATGAGTTCCAGGGTGGTCTGAAGAGTTGATTCAAAAAATAAATGCCACTACAGCAACTTACAATTCCTAAAGCCAAACAACCAGATGTGTCAATAATCTGTGTAAATTAGAAACAGATGTAAGCCCTTGTCGAAAAATAAATATAATAGAATTATTTCCTTTTGCCTCCTCATGCTTTCACACACTTGAATTTATTTCTTCCACATTTCTTAAGTTGGTTCATTTGGTTCATATTTTAAAACAAAAGCATTTCTATTTTTTACACGGGGAGTGTAGCTATGTACAAAGTTCTCTAGAAAAAGAAAAGAACGGTCAATTTTGTGCCTTGTTTCATGCCCAGTGGAGGGAATCCAAGCACAGAGGCTTTCTGGAGCCAGTGGGATCCACAATCCAGCCCAGTCTCCGGGGGTATGTTCTAGCTTACTATCGCCATGTAAAGCAATTGCCATCATGAAACCCGCTCTTTATTCCCAGAAGGTTACTCCAGTTAGAAGACAAAATAAACGTTTCAAATGAGGTAGAACTACATTACCAGCAACTTCCACTTACCTTCATTTGATGTAATTGTAGAATTTTATTAAAGTTAAGAAAAGTTTTTTGTTGTTTTAGGATTTTTTTTTTAGACGTGAACACCCTACTTAAATTCCGTTAGTGTATGCTGAGTGGGGGTGAAGGACACATGGAGTTTTGTGATGGTTATTGGTGGACAGAGGGCTGCAAGATAGATATCAGAGGTTTGTATTTCTTTAGGGTATAAATACCACAACCAACTACACAAAGTTGTTTATTACACCATTGACATCAATTAGAAAAGTTCTAGTGATCAAAGAGTTCCCTTGTGAAACCCCTGGGGCCATATTGTTTCTATCATATGGCATCCAGGGAGACAAATTCAGCTGCTTATGAGTTCTCTGGAAAATAAGTTTAAACAAAATGAGCCAGTTCCACATTCACTTCCTCAGTCTCAAACACCATTCAAAATAATAATAATTATTATTATTGTTAAAATTATAGCAACCTTCTTTTTTTACTGATTTCAGAGAGGAAAGGAAAGAGAGAGAGGATAGAAACATCAATGAGAGAAACATCATTGATTGGCTGCCTCCTGCACAACTCCTACGGGGGATTGAGCCCAAAACCAGGCATGTGCCCTGACCAGAAATGGAATCATGACCTCCTGGTTCATAGGTCAGCACTCAACCACTGAGCCACACTGGCCAGGCCTATAGTAATCTTCTTAAAGGAAGGACAGCCCTATAGAAGTATGTGATCAGTCAGTATCAATATTCAATTCTTCCATAATCTACGAATTTCCTGTAATTGTTTGCCCTAGTTGCTCAGCCATACCTGGACATAGTACAATGTTATAATATTGACTGTTTAGTGTCCAGGGCTAAACTGTAAAGGCAATGTTTGCATTCTGAAAAAAACTTGACCCTAGCTAAAATAATAAACCAGCATGGTTTGCCTTCCATGCTGTTAATCTATTGCTTTCCCTACCACTTCAGTATGTCAAAGACAACTAGATTGCCTGGCCGGCACAGCTCAGTGGTTGAGTGTTGACCTATGAACCAGGAGGTCATGGTTCAATTCCCAGTCTAAGCACATGCCCGGGTTGCAGGCTCCATCCCCACTGTGTGGCATACAGGAGGCAGCCAATCAATGATTCTCTCTCATCATTGATGTTTCTACTCTCTCTCCCTCTTTCTTCCTATCTGAAATCAATAAAAATATATATTTTTTAAAAAAGACAACTAGATCTTACCCAATGACCATTCTCTCCTATTTCCTTATTAGCAGAATATTATGGGAGGGAGATGGGTGCCCAATTCAGAAAACTACCTTTCTCAGGCATTTTTCAGATAGGCATGTTATTAAGTAGAGCTTCAGGGAAAACTCTTTAAAGGAGACTGTCTTGGGTAGAAGATCCCTTCTGCTCATTCTCTTTCTCTCTCTCTCTTCTCTCTCTCTCTCTTTTTTCTTTTTTTTTCTTTTTTTTTGTCTACCGATGTGATTGCTGGAGCTCCAACAACTATTTTGTAAGTTCGAGGATGAGAGTGGATAGCCTGGTCCCTGATGATGTCAGGGAGCTTCCATATACCAGACCAGCTTGCCTACCTCTGAATTTGTGATTAAAGGAGATAAATGTAAATGTCCTCATCTTATGGAGGACACCATTTCACAGTCCTCGTTAGCAGCTGCACAATGTAATTCTTTATATACTCTCTGAGAAGTTCCCACCTGAGAACTCCTGCCTGGGTTCCACCTTCCCAGACACTCACCAAAGAATCTATCACACACTTCTACCTCTCATAAATTACTATATTTTCTCTCTGTGTCTCAGGTCTTATCTCCACCAAATTCTTCTCTAGTGGAAAAAAAAAAAAAGGAATTGTTTCCATCCTCTCAAAAATGACTTTGGTGCTTGCACTATTTTGTATTTTTCTTGGAATGTATTTATAAGCCACCTCCTTTTCAAAAGACTTACATAAGGCAGTTTATCACCTAGCTTATCTGATTACTTAATATGGGTTGTTGGGCTGATAGAAGAGGTCATGCTAGAAAACAAATAAAAAGTAAAAATATAGAGACAGTTGTTTTATGCCAATGATAGCTAAAGAGATATAAATAGAATGTTTCCTATCCAAGCACCCTTCTAAAAACAAAGAAGCAATATTTTAGAATTTAAAAAAACATCTGATGAGAATGATTTAACTAGAGTGGGATTAAATAAGCATAGCAAATTAAAGAAATTATTGATTTCTTCAGGGGCCAAAATGCAGCAAATTAAAAGTTTAGAATTATTCTTCAAAACATGGCTTTCTTCTTTCGAAAACCCATTCCTTGCTGAAGTGGCTTCTTCATTGGCTCTGTTTATTGTCATTACACTCTCAACAAGTTAGATGAAAGGCACTTACAAACATGTGCAATTGTGTGGGCTAAGCCACAGCTGCTCATAAGCTGTTCATACTGACCCCATCTGGAAGGCTGGCTACTGGAGCAGGCCTCTTTCCCCAGCTCTTCTCCTGTTTTCTTTTCAGAGACAATTAATACCTACCTTCTGCACCTGATCCTGCTGAGAGGCCATGGAGATGCTGGTTTTATTCAACCCCCGTCCTCGGAGCTGTTCTCCATTTTTCCCCTTGGCCTGATTAAAGCTTAAACCAAAGTGAGGACTGGGCTCCAAATGTTTCTTTGGATTTTCCTTGCAACTCTGTAATTGGGTCTCTGCCTTTAACAGCCTGTATATTCACCCTCTGCTTCCCCCGTTGGGAAATGAGAATCCAGGGAGAAACGGGAGGAAAGAAGGGTGGTGGGAGAAAGGAAGGAAAAATACTGTGCCTAAAACGACAAATTAGTTGCTATTGGGTTAGAAGGACTGCATCCAAAATATTGTGACTCACTGTGCTGAATGACATTGCCCTCTTACTAATAAATAAAGGCAATTGGCCAAATACACACTGCCCACAACTAAGGAATTTATCCCCAGGAGTATAGATATCATGACCTTAACATGCAAACCCACAGACCTGATTTTGATTTTGCACACTTGTAGGGGAATGTCCTCAAGGAGATTTCTTTTCCATCCTGTTCAACCTCTCAGCTGTTATTTCACAAGACGTATGAGGAACTGCAATACACTCAGGGGAGTCTGGGCAATTCTGATCTACCACTCTCTTGATAGTGCATCTTTCGTTTCTCTTGTAGAACATTTGCCTAAAATAGGTGGCCTTTGATGTTTTGAGACGTGTTAATGTATCAAAATAAGCATTAGAGGTAATCATCAATGTTTTATTTCCATTTTAACTTAAATGACTTTATCACAAATTTATGAATCATGTACCATACACACCATCTCCACATTTGCCATATAATAGATCTGATGACTCTCAGATCTCAATCTCCCTCCAGATCATTCTCTCCTGAGATTCATGTGTACCAAGAGGTAACATAGCACAATGATTAAGTGAACAATTTCTGGAGCCAAACTGCTTAGTTGAATCTCAGCTCCTCTATTAACTAATAATGTGACTTTCATAAGTGACCTAATTTCTCTGCCTTAGTTTCTTTATCTATAAAATGGGAATAATACCATATTTTATCAGTTCTAGGAAGGACAATTTTAACATCTTCGATAACAGGATGTGTTTTATAATTGATGAATTTATTAAATTTGATGAAGTTAACTAGCATAGCTATCATAGTGTTTGTGAGGATTAAATCAGTTACAACATACAATTTATAATATTTAACACATACTGAGCATTCAATAAATGCTGACCAATAGATTAACAGATTTATCCTTTTCAATTTTTAAGCATTTCAAACACGTTCCCTTCAAATGTGCTTTTCCCCTTATATTTCAGTAACACAAGCCAGAAATATGAAAATTATCACTGATTCTTCTTAACTCTCTGCATCCAATCACTTCAGTTCTCTTAATTTTACAGTGTAAATATCCCTTACCTCCTCTTCTTGCCATGCCCCTGCCACTCCAGTCATCTCTTACACCTGGAAGAACACAGCCTCCAATCAAAACTCTGCTTTGCCTTGGAGTCATCTTTCTAACATGAAAATCAGATCATAGCCCTCCCTTGTTTTTAGTGGCTCCCCACCAGCTATGGGATGAAGTCCAAACTCCTTGATATGGCTCTGAAGTCCTCAGTTATGACTCTGGCTTCCAGATTTTGATCAGCCTCATCTGCCACAGTCCCTCTCTCACCTAAGCTCCATCATCACAGGTCACCTGCCACTCCCTGACCCTTCCACTAATTAATGTCTCTGGGCTCTTCCCTCTGCTGGAACAGTCTCTCCCCTTTGATTTACTTACCCTTATCCTTGGAGACTCAGAAAGCTGTGATAATCTTTCTCCTGTCTCCCCTTCCTCTTAGATACTTATATATACCCTTCTTTGTGGTCCCTTAACACCTTGTTTATTTTCTCTAATTATTCATCTATTTATCTCCTCCTCTTGACAGAAAATGATTTAAGACATATTCCTTTATGCCTAATACTTAGCCTTTTCTTGTCACATAGTAGTTAATCACTAATGATTGTTAAATGAATGAAGGAATAAATGTAACAACATATATGGCATTGTATCTGACAATAAATTGGGGGGAAATCAAGAGAGAGAATGATATAAGAAAAATCTAATTAAATCTTTCTCATTAGTTGCAAAGATCAGCTTCTTTCCCAAAATGTGCCTTCTTCTCGTTTTCTTTTCCTAGAAAGAGCCATCTCTGGTAAACAATGTTCTCATGCCCTCAGGCCAGGGTACTAATGCTCCTTTTTCAAATATTGACTCCAGTACTCTGTATGGTCACCTGATAAATGGAAATTTCTTTTATTTCTATTGAGAGACAGCATCCTTTAATGCATTGCCCTGTTTTATAATTGAAAAGGTGACAGACTATCAAAGTGCTTTTAGGAATAAAAATTGTATGTGGTAATAATAAAAGAATGAAAAATGTGGACAAACACCAAAATCAAGTGCATTCCCTGATTGAGATTGCTTCTCAAATGCCTGGCACTTAATGGGAAAGGCCCATTGCATAACACTTCCACAGACTCTCAACACAATGTCAACCCCACCCGGACCCCCATGTACGTTCACCAGTAAAATCCTGGGTTAATATGACAAAAACAGTGTACCAGGGAAGTTCTTTTGTTAGTTACACTTAGGGATTGTTTTTGCGTTATGAAAATAACACAAAGCACAATAAATGTCACCTCTTAACCCAGATTTTGCCATGATTCATTTCAATTAAAAGGTTGGTCCAAGAACGTACCACCAACACACTGGACCAAAGTCTCCTCATCAAAGGCTAGCTTAGCACTTATTGGCCAAAGGCCACTAAAGAAAGTGCCAAGAGGTTCAAATTACTGGCACTTTCCTAGCATAGGCCAAGAACCCATATGCAGCAGTAGAAAATCATGACAGGAAAGCATATCCAGCCTTTAAAACGTGGCAAGTGTATAATATACCCTAGCTGGTTTAGAGGGGTGAAAAAAAAGATTACAACTAACACATCTTGCCAACTGGATCTTATCAGACTTTCACTATGTATATATACAGGGTGGGGCAAAAGTAGGTTTACAGTTGTGAGAACATGAAACACAGAGATTATTCTTGTATATTATATGTTAACTATTATATTTTTTTCCATACAAACAACTGTAAACATATTTTTGCCTCACCCTGTATTCCTTTCATGAAAATAGGACAATGACTGGTAGAGAATAGAAGAAGTTGTACATTGATTCTTAGGAAAAGAAAAATAGATATTTACATCCATATAGTAACCATCTGAAATGTAATAATATTCTACAGTAGCTGTCAATGATTGCTTTGCAAACTGTGTTTTAGCTCAGGGCCCACACCAGGGGGGAGATAATTAAATGAGAGCCTCCCTATGGTATCGTCTTCTAGATTTAGGCCTCAGAACTACATTATCAGCAAAGCAAGGCTGTAACCAGGTCCCTCTGGCAGCTTCAGCACTAAGTATCCTCACTCCTTGGAAAGAATCCAAGACAGAACCATGTCCTATCAAATCCATTCTGCAGCAATTGTACCACATTTTATTATACTTCAGTTTTTACTGATTATATTAGAGAAGCAAGATTTATTTTTACTCAATTCAATGTTCATCAAGTGAAGAAAGATTTCCCCTAAAAAGATGTTGAACCAGATTCTTACAACCACTATGTTACTCCCTGGAACATTACCAAGGCTCACCAATGTTTCCCATTCTCTTCCCATCCCTAGACATATAGCAGAAAGACTGCTGGTGAAACTGAAGATGGAAATTGACTTATTCGGCCCAATGAGGTGTGAAGTGAAAGTGACATACATCACTTCTGAGCAGAAGGAACCACTCCTCAGCCGCATTGATCACAGACACAAATAGTGAGATGCAGGCACCCCAAGATCAAACGTATGGCAAGTCACCTTTAAGTGAATTTGATGTGACAAGGAAATTTTGTATTGTTTGTCACCATAGCATAACCTAAACTCTGTGGATAACATAACTCTGGATCTTAGAAAGCAAAATTTTCTTTTGTGGTCTGTCTGCTAGTCATCAATAAAATGCTAAAGCGTTCAAGATTATCCAACTCCCAGAGAGAAGCTTGTTTCTGTTTCATCTAGTAAAAATCAGATTCTAGTGTTTCCATTAAAATTGAGTTGCTAGCATATATCAAAATCCCTTGCCATAGATCATAATCTGCACTCTAATTAAGGTTCTGTATGCTGTAATGAAAAAATTGACCCCTTGCCTAGGGTGATTGCAATTATGAAGCAAGTTTAAGGTTATAATTAATTTAAATCAGAGCATTTCCTCAACATTATCAATTTGGTCTCTCAATCATAAAAACCCAAACTATAAGCATTTATGCAAAAATGTCTGGGGCTAATTACTTAACAAATTATTTCATATCCATCATAATATTCTAAGAATATGAAGAAAATATTTTGGGTTAATGTTTTGTGTGCTTCTGTGGCCCTAAATAAAATTAAATAATCTGAAAATAGCTGTAATGGATAATTAAATTTTAGGCTTCTGGATAATTTTTCTTTTTCAGAAAATTCCTCTTTATCTTTGACAGTTCTGAAAATAAGCAGATGATGAGGTGAATCCATCTTCAGTGTTGTACAAAAGCTACACAAACAGAATTTATGGTGATTCATACAAACAGTATTTATTGAGCATTTTCTCTGTGTTCAATTGTGCTTGCTCTGGAGATACAGTGATGATAGAGCTGTGATCCCTGGCCTCCTCAAACTTATAATCTAGCAACCTCTGCTTCTGAGTGTATATACTGCTATTTTCTCTCCATATTTCGAGTAGTGAAAATGGCATTGCCAAATCTTAATAGCAATATAGTAGAACATAATTTATCTGAAAATTTTAATTATCATGAACACAGCTGAAAATCAGGAAGGCACTAATAGGATTCTTTGAAAATTCAAACTTATTTCACACACAAAAAAAATAGCTAAAAATTACAGAGTACTTATTCTGTGTTGAATGCTTTATAACAAATATTTTATCATAAAACCCCATGATGGGATACTAGCATGGTCCCCATTTTATAGGTTCGAAATGAAACTCAAAGAATTTATAGAACTTGCCTAGGGTGCAACTGACGGAACTAGGATTTGAATTCAGACCTCTCCATCCCCAGAGCTCAATATCTTTACCACTACCTCACACAATGTCTTCCAGTATGGGCACCAAAACTCTTGGTCTCCACTTACAGAAGACTCCCTGGGGTTTTGTTACAGTCACCATTGCTACATAGAAAACCATTCCAAGATTCTGTGCTTCTCAAATTTGGAAAGGACACAGCAGGAACTCTTTGTCTCTGTTCCATGATATCTGAGCCCTCTGTTGGGAAGACTCAACAGCTGGAAGAAGTGGGATCCGGGGGAAAGATTCAGCAGATGAAGGCTGGGATCATCTGGAGGTGTCTTCACCCAGGTGTTTGGGGTTGATGCTTGTCGGCTAGGATCTCAGCTGGAGCTGATGGCTGTACCACCTCACTGTGTGTCTTGGGCTCTCTTATAGCATGGAAGTCAGATCTCTTACATGATGGCTCAGGACTCCAAAAATAAGTGACAACACAGGAGCTTCATCGCCTTGTCTGACTCAGCTTCAGAAGACATATAGTGTCCGCTTCTGCCATACTGCTCCGATGTAGACCCCCATCTCTCAAAGGGGGTCAAGGTCACAGTATAGAAGGGGATGTGGTATGGAAGATTGTTGGGGAGGGCAATCTGCCACAAGCCCTCACCTGAAGTGTAATTGCTCCTGTGTCCCATCCAATCCACTTTGGGAATATCCAAGCATAGCCCCAGCAAAGAGAATGGAATAAGCATTGTATAAACATTGCCCAGCTCCAGTAATGATCAACTATTTGTCAATTCAAACAATAAATGTCAAGGATAGCTAATAGGGCAGAATTAAAAATAGGAATGTCAGTTTTACCATAAGACAGAAACAGAATAAGTATGGACAGCAAATAAGCAAATAAACTCAATAACTACAGCCTGCAGGGCATTTAAGTCAGGGCCTACATCTCCACATAGCTCAATAACCCACCGGCATCCTGTATTCTTGCACTGAAAAAAAATCCAGTTTCCTACTAATGACTCTACTCATTTGGATGAGGTTAAACTCTATCTCGTATATTCCACAAAAGAAGGCTACAAAGAGTACAACAGATTTTATAAAGAGGCATTTGAAAGAAGTACTTAGGAGGGCAATCACAATTATCTCACGTGGAACAACTCACTTCTCAGTGCTCATTTCTGGATTAGGAAATGGACACAGCAGGAACTCTTTATCTCTGCTCACATGGAAAAGATAAAATCTTTCTCACGTGGAACAACTCACTTCTCAGTGCTCATTTCTGGATTAGGAAATGGACACAGCAGGAACTCTTTATCTCTGCTCACATGGAAAAGATAAAATCTTGGGATGCTTTTTTTTTTTGGATGACGAAAAAAAACACAACACCACAGGCTGCATTCTCAAGCTAATGCCCAAATTCCACCCACAATTGCCAAGCTGGCACACACTGCACATTCAAGTAGCGAGGTGCCAATGCATGTGCACATTTGCAGACACGCACCTGTTCTGGATATTTAATTTTGATCCTTATCTCCTAAAACTATTTTAAAAAAAAACCCTATGACTTTGAGTTCCAAAACCAGCAAAAACCAATGGAGTAATTGGAGACAGTTTCAACATCCATATGCTATTCACCATAAGGAAGACCAGTAGTCATCCCTATTGGATTTTCCCCCAGAAAATTTGCCTTAAATAATCTGCTTAGATGCATATAAAATGTCACTTTCCATTGCTTGATCACATGCCAGCTGACAGCCGAAAAGAGCCAACTGCAGGTAAAGACCTGGACAGATCATGTGAAGCATCGACACCAAAGTTTACCAAGAAAGGACAATATTATATCATGTGATCATTAACTTACAAAGAGACATTTGGTGGTATTCTTAAGTTTGGTGCTGATCTTTTTTAACTTCTGAATACTGTAAAGAATACATAAAAAGAAGTCTCTTTTCCCGTGGTTCCTGTTCATCCACAACTTTAATTTTTTCCTACAACTTTAATTGTTAATTCTCTCAGTGACTTTCAGAAAATGTTTCTCATTGAGCAATGGAAAATGTGACGTTATTTTATAACGTCACTCAACAGAATAGGTTCTTGAATAAGCTGTAACATAGAATTCTTTAGACCAGGGATAACTGATTGGAAGTGGAAAAGCTGGAATGGAAGAGCACAGGGGCATGTGGCAAATCAAGCAAAACAGATTGGTATCTTTGAATGTTTAAGAAAAGTTCCATGAACTTTAAAAAGCTCTGTTTCTCTTGCCCTCCAACTCCATCCAAATCTGTAAGCTTCATTGTTTGTTTGTTTGTTTATTATATATCTCGAATATGAAAGTGTAATTGTTTCTTTGTGTGAGTTGCTAGAGTGTGCAGGTGTGAATGGCAGTGGGCTACTGTGTTGCTGCTGGTAAAAAAAATGAGTAATGGTTAATGGAAGGGGGGCAGCAAGCTTTATGCAAAAGATCCAGGAAACTAGGCAGCCAGAAAAAATCCAGACATGGTGAAAAGGAAATGCAAGCAGGAAAGAAGAGCGCAAAGTCATTATTAAATCAGTTTGTGAGAAAAAGTTGTAGTGTTTTCATGCATGTCTCAAGACAAAAACTTGTGCTTTATGCAAAAGTTCAGAATTTTTCAACCATCAGACAATTATTGGCATCAAATGATTGAAGTATTTCTTTTGTTTTGGGAATCAGAAACCTAGCTTCTGTGTACGCTTTTGGTTGTCAATTCCACAGCCACACTTCAGCTTCATGAACAGAGTGGAATATTACATCTTATTAAAATATAAAGATCTTCTGAAAAGATAGAAAAATTTCAAGTATTTTCACTAAAGAATAAAAAACAGTATAAAAAAGAGACAAGTTGAAAGTTAAAGTAAGATGATAGAAGCAAGTCAAAATACATCCTTATTTCCTTATTTCTTTTAAAGATAGACTTCACAAGAGATACTCTATAAAATATACACATATGGAAAGGTCAAAGGTAGAAAGAAAAACTATGTTAACCAATACTAATCAAAATTATGACAACTAGGGCCATAAAATTAACATAATACAAAATGGACTTTAAAGCAGAAAGCATTATTAAAGATAAAGTAAATCTCTATTACAGAATAAATTTTTCAAAGCATAATTTAATCAGTATGGTATAATAATTCTATATTTGTATTTACCTAATAAAATAGCTGGGAAATTTTTAAAACAAAAATTAATATACTGCAAAAATAAACACATCTATCATCACAGAAAGAGCTTTCAACATACCTGTCTCATTTATTGACAAATCAAGCAGATGGAAATTTTAAAAGAAATCTATTTCAACAACAAAATCAATGTGCTTGAACTAATAGACAAATATAGAACTCTGGACCACCCCATTAGAAAATAAATACTTTTCTGAAACGCACATGAGAAATTTATAAACATTGACCAAAAATTGTTATAAAACCAGTTTCAACATATTTCAGAGAATGGATATAGAAAGGCCATTTTCTCAGACCATGCTATAATCAAGTTAGACACTAAACACAAAAATAAATGTTAACCCATGCAATTGGAAAGTCAGAAACACACCCCCAAATAATTCATGGGATGCAAAAGAAATCATATTGGAAATATTTTAAATACTTCGATGAAGAATGGAAGTATTGCTACCAAGGCCAAATCTCAAGAAGAAATACATAACATTAATATACTTTCAATATACAGGAAGAAAGGCAAAAAATAAACTAACTTTAAGAAGCGTTGTACCACCCTAGCTGGTTTTGCTAAGTGGATTGGCCTGCAGACTAAAGGGCGCTGAGTTTGATTCTGGTCAAGGGCATGTACCTGGCTTGCAGGCTCAGTCCCTGGTCCCGGTTGGGACACATGTGGGAGGCAACCATTCGATGTATCTCTCTCACATGGATGCTTCCCTCTCTCGGTGTCACTATTCCTCCCTTCCACTCTCTCTAAAAATCAATGGAAAAATATCCTTGGGTGAGGATTAACAAAAAAATAAATAATAATAATAATAATAAAGACAGACTTCCAGTAAGAGCTCCATCATCCAAGGCGTCTTGGAAACAGCAATTAATGACATATAGTGTCATGTGGCACTGAAGCACAGCCTGGACCCGAAGTCACACTCCAAAGGTTTCTTGGCTTGCACTTACTCTGGGAAGGAAGGAACAGTAGGAAGGATTTAAAAAAAAGAAAAGAAAAGAAAAGAAAAGAAAAAGAAAAAGAAAAAAAACAATGTGAATGGTTAGAGAACTGGAAAAATGATTTTTCTTTGATCTCTAACTGAACTACCATCAATCTCTACCACAGTCAACCATGCACAACCATCCAGTTTATAATTTTGGATCTAGTAAAAAAGTAATAAATTATAGGTCACATCAGCCTTAACTAAACTCTTAACATTACTTCTATTGCCTCGTCAATTTAAAGTCTGGATTTACTAAACGGTGTGTATTTGGGAAAATCACTTAAATTGTTCTGTTTTCCTTATTTAATTTCCTCAAAATTAAAATTGCAATGCATTTTTCAAATGTCTTCTGGTGAAATGAGGTGATAAAAATAGTATAGCACAGAGTCTTGTGGCTACTGCTAGTAGTCATTATTTCACAGTTAGTATCTGTCTCAGAGAGCCACCTTGTAAAGGAACTATCTGGAAAAACACTTGATGTCAACCTGGATTGAAGGTTTTACCATATCAGCCTTGAAATTAGAGGGGGAAAATGAGAATCCTCAAGGCACACAACAGGACCCCTAGGAGCACTGTGCAGGATTCCTCTTGTCTGGTAGGAAGAGCTACAGAACTCTCTCATGGACGAGAAATCAGGCTAACAAACCACAGGCCTCCCCATCTGGGTGATATTTTTGGTAGAGAGTTAAAAGGCTCCACCTTCCCCTCAACAATTGCCACAGTGTGGGAAAATCTAACAATAACAAAAGGCCTCGCATTCAGGCATTTTGTCCAAGAAGACATAAGATATAAATGCTACTGGTGAAAACGTGTTCGAGTTAAATAGTTGTGTTGCTGCTACTCTGAAAGAATGGGAAATATCACAATTACGTTCTCTACTTCTAATTCTGGTTGTGTGACCTGGGGCAAGTTATTTATGCTGTTTGAGGCTTTTCCCTTATGTATAAAACAGGATAAAAAATATCTACCTCACAAGTTGAGGTGAAGTTTATTGAGCACTTGTGCAGTGTGGGACATGCTCAGCATTAGATGAGTGATAGTAAGCCTGGAGCCTAGGCCTGGCTGAGGAAGATAGGCCTGAATAGGAAGCCATTGCAGGAGAGATGGTGTCCACTAAAAACATTGTACGTGTTCGGGGTATTCCCTGAGAAGTAGTGAGAAAGTTGGGTTTACCGAGAAAGGAGTGGACACAGGACTGATTCTGCCTCCTTCCTGGTAGAGCTTCAGACCAGGCTCAGGAGAGAGAGAATGCTCTCAATTCAGAGTGAAGGCAGCTCAGACATGGAAGATCCAGCCAGGTAGGGCTGCTGGTTAAGCCCCTGGTCAAAGAGCCCTGGCCTGTCTTGAGTCTTGGCTGCCAGTGAAAAGCAAATTGTTTCCCATTATACACCTCATATTTCCCAGGCAGGTCCTACCTACTGAACACTACACATAAATTCCAGATGAAAGCAAGGCATCTGTTTCCAGTAATGTAACTTTCCCAAACACTGCACACACCGATTTATAGTAACATTGGGCAGCCATGCAAAAGGTTGCATTGTGTTCAGTAGTATTGCTTCTAATTTCAGGAGGATTTCGGTTGAGCACCTTTGAAGTGGGAGCTTGAATCATGCATCTGTAAATTCCTCATTTTCCACAGTTATTAAAACACCCGTCAGTGCCAGGGTATCCCATTGTTCATTCACTCCTTTGGCACGCCAGTGTGGGGGTGGATGCCAACCACACAACAGCCACAGAGTCACAGACAAATAGGTGAGGCGGCAGGCGTCTGGAGACGAGAGACTGCATGCCACAGGGACACATGCTTGGGACCAGCCATAGTGTCATCACTCAGAAGTCCCTTCACTCCTGTTTTGAAAATCCTTCTGCACCATGTGAGAGAACATGGAAATGAGATGACTTCATCAAAGGATGACTTTATACATTTAGTAAGGTTTCAACTTTAAATAATAATAAAAGCACTCATGCATGCCAAGATTGGCAAACATTTTCTTATTGTCCCTCATCCACTATTTTTTGGCCTGGCCACACTTCACGGGTCCGGGACAGAGTATCCAGTAGGGCCTCCCAAGGTCATCGTCAGAAGGCATATTTATAGTTTAGGAGATCAACCCTGGTCACAGAAGTTAGATCCAGAACAACACGTTTGCCTTAATTAGTTCTTTTCTTTGGAGTATATAAAATTTGTTCCTCCATACCTGAGATTACCACTACTAATTATCATTATTAATGCTTTAATAGTAATTTTCCCAATCAAAGAGTTCAAAACTCTTCACATGCATTATCTCCTTTTTCTTCAAAATTATCTCTATGAAGTAGCTGGCGGAAAGCTATTATTATGTCACTTTAACTTACAAATAAACTGAGGCAAAAACCTAACAGGGCATAGCCAGAAACCAATAAAACTAATCTTTAGGTGTAGCTTATGGAATCAGTTTCATTCCGCCTGTAGAGATACTTGTTGACTCGCCTACAATCATCTCTTTTCAGTAATGTAACCAGGACTAATTACTCAGGCCTGAGCTCCAGAGGTGACTATGTGGAGACAGCATTCATTCTAGGAAGGTTCAGCAAATGTGCTACCTGCCACCAAAGTGTACCTGTTATCAGGTAGATGGAGCAGCCTTTAAAAATCAAAACACACCTGAATTGTCTATTACAGAGTTACTCAACATTAGCTCCATTGTCATTGTGGATAACTCTGGTGTGCATTTTACTATGTTTGGAAGAATTCTTGGCTTCTACCCACTAGAAGCCAGTAGCACCGTTCCCAGTTGGGACAACCAAAAATGTCTCTAGACATTGCCAAATGTCCCCTAGGGTGGTTAGGAGGAGGTGGACAAAACCATCTGCCATTGAGAACTACTGGCCTAACCAATTAAAAGCAAGTAACAATGAACACTGCTCTCTGCCTAGCCCTGCCATAGCTTGATGCTAGAGGCTAATAAATAATGTGGTTCTTGCTTTCATGAGACAGGAGGTAAATATGCAGTTTACATTCACAGAAAATCACTGGGGGTTTGGAATTAAGAATTAAACTATGCAAAGGCAATTCTGAAATTGGAGATTGACAATGAATCAGGGCAGACTTCATGTAGTGGGTGGCTTTGAATGAGACCTTGAAAAATGTGTAGAGCTTCAAACATGAAGTGATGAAAGACTTTAGGGCATCGCTGAAGGGAAAACATAAAGAAGGATCCGAATGCCAAAAGGAGCACAAGAAGAATAGATTGCCCAGCTGGCAGGTGCTGGGGAGCGGTCTCCTCGGGATGGACCGATGTCAAGCAGAGAGGAGTGCCAACACTGGTCAAACCTCTGCTCTGTTTATTAGTTGTATTTGCTTAGAAAATATGGAGGGCAGGCTTTCAAATGAGCTGTGGAAGTGAAGCCAGAAGAAATCATGAGTACAGTGGTTGGCAAAATCAATCTTCAAAAAGATCTTTAGCAACTGAAGCAATGGACTGAATTGAATAAAATGCTATTTAACTGCAACAAATTAAAGATCTGTGTTTGCATCCAAAAATAAACAACAACTACAGAAGTAGTGTATGAAGGTAAAAGGGTGTAGTAAAAGCAAATGTGAAAGGATTTTGGATTTTTGTCACTAGTACATTTAATAGAAATCAACTATAAAAAAATATTGCCCCCTCCCTGACACCCTAAAAAAATGAAATTAAATCCTAAGTTCCATTAATAGAACTAAAATATCTAGAATGAGGGATATTCCCTTTTGAATATGCATTTAGAAACACACAGGCAGATTACTGTGTTCAGTTCTTTAAAGTTTATCAACAAAATGGAATATATTCAAAGAATAGCAAGTCCAATGAGGAAAAAGTTTGAAATCAGACCATGTGAGGAATTTGAATTTTTAATCAGGAGACAAGAATATAATCTGCAAACAAGAACACTATTTTTGCATATTTTGAACCCTTTAGTGGCAGGGGTAGAATTAGGACCAGTAAGCAGAAGTTGCAAGGAATTAACTTTTGGATCAAACATAGAAAAAAACTTTTCTATGTTTGGGTTACCCAAATATATTCTTCTCAAAAGGAAGTGGGTGACCATCTGAGAACATTCTCCAATATAAGCAAGATGACCACTGAGCAAGAAACTTAATATCTCTATAAACATCCATGTCTTCTATCTATAATTAGAGGTAAGAACAAAGAGGCTTATGAGGTAATGTATGACAAGAAGTTGGCATCTAGAGACTACAATAAACTGCATCCATTCCTTCTCATTTGTTGCCTATAACCAACTCCCCACCCTCTACCACAGAGCTGAAGGTAGGCCAACTAATGCATGGGGTTTCCAATATCTTCATCTACCAATAGCTTCACTATCTTCAATTATTGGAAGGAAAACCAGGATCTAAATGTGGTTACAGGAACTATAAGTCTAGAACTCCAATTTCTTAATTAAAGAAGTTATTAAAGAGGTGATGTGGCATTTACTGCTTTCATGATATTATAACCAAGCAGTATAACCAAAGTCTTACATTTCCCAGCTGTTTTTTATTAAAGGCTTTTGTAACCACTTATCTTTATACCCAATACATGTGAACCATGTTACTCTCAGACTAAGATCACGACACCCCTCTCCCCCTGCATCCTCCCTCCAGTGTTACAGGAGAAAAGCATGAATCGCTCACTCCCGCTGACTGTGTGAGCATGCGCACTGCAGGCCCAAGCAGGGAGGATGCCGCACATGCGCGTGCACACACACACCCTTCGTTTTGTGTGCCTGTACAGCAGGTGTCAGCTACATTAACATCATAGCAAATGTCCTGAATGTTTCTTCATGTTGGGATCTGAGGTGATTAAAATACTACCCAGAATCTCAAAATATCTATGGCAAAATGAATGTAAGTTGTCTTTGGTGAATGGTCTACAAGAAATTACTCTGCTAGTTAGCAGCAAAATTCTTCCTTTCTTTGAAGGATTGCCAGATTATTTAGTGGAACTAGCCTACCGTGCTAGGCTTTCTTCTTGACATGTGTGGGAGCAGCCTTCTGTTTCTTTGCTTGAAATTTGTAAGAGCCAACATCCCACTCTTGCCTGTCACCAGTCTCCTTAACGTATCTTTTATTCAAGTCTAGGGCTGCAACTAGGGTTAGATAACTGAGGCAACGAGGGCCCAAAATTGCTGCACTCATCTGACATTGGCAAGACCCTGAGACTGAGTGCCTCGGGCTCTCCAGCTTCAATGTACCACTTTTCTCCTACTCGAAGAATGATTTTGAGTGTTGCCTTCTTCTGAAATCCTTCCATAGCCCGTCCAGCTGGGCCTCCACTGAAATCAACCTGAAGCTCCTTTAAGGCATGTAAATCTCTTTACCTTATTCTATAATTGTTTACAGATTTACCTGTGACAGAGGATCATTTCCTACCTCAATGCCTACCTTCCTCTTTGCTTTAGTAATAGAACCTTGATAAATAGCTGGATACATCGATCCAGCTAAAAATCTGTATTTCCCAGCCTCACTTGAAGCTAGGTGACTAAACCTTGACCGTTCAGATATAATGTAGTATAGAAAGCCCAGAAAAAAAATCTCAATGAAAGAGAAAGGGTATACCCTTCTTCTCTCCCTTCCTGTAGCTCTGTGTATGGAGAATAGATGTGATGGCTGGAATTCCATCAACCATTTTGAAGCACAAGGTCAATGCCCTCACTCTAGGCAGGTGGAGAGGAAAGCTAGAAGATCATGAACATTCATGACACTGCAGAGCCTTTATACTGGCTCTAGACTGACTCCTTCAAAATTATTTTACAAGGGCCCTACCTGGTCTAGCTCAGTGGATAGAGTGTTGGCCTGCGGACTGAGGGGTCCCAAGTTAGATTTGGTCAAGGCTAGAAGATCATGAACATTCATGACACTGCAGAGCCTTTATACTGGCTCTAGACTGACTCCTTCAAAATTATTTTACAAGGGCCCTACCTGGTCTAGCTCAGTGGATAGAGTGTTGGCCTGCGGACTGAGGGGTCCCAAGTTAGATTCTGGTCAAGGGCACATGCCTGGGTTGTGGGCTCCATCCCCAGTAAGGGGGTGTGTGCAGGAGGCAGCCAGTCAATGATTCTCTCTCATCATTGATGTTTCTATCTCTCTCTCTCCCTCTCCCTTCCTCTATGAAATCAATAAAAATATATTTTAAAAAAATTATCTTATAAGAGAGAGAAATATATTTACATAGCATTAAGACACTGACATATGCACCCAAACTTAATTGTAAGTAACATAGGTTTTGAAGCCAAAAGAGAGCTACTGCATTCGCTAAAATGTAAGATTAGTTTAAAGGAGATGGATAAGTGACATCAGCAAGGACAAAACTATTGCAGGCTGGTGAATTGGCAATGCTGGTAAAACAGTGGCTAGCAGAACCTTGGAAGGTACAAAGGACTGTAGCATTAATGAAAATGGTAGGAAAGTTTTGGAATGCTTGTTTGTGTTGGCTGATTCTTGACACTGTCAACAACATACTACACAAAAGAGATGGGTCCAGGCTAGAGTTGTCAGCAGAGTGGAGGGGAATACAGCTTTGCTAAGCACCCATAGGCCACAAACTAAGTTAACAGAGAGTCTGATTTGGAGCTCTTTTAGATCAAGAAAAGCTGAATACGTTCTAAGTGAAACCATAGGCCATGGCCAGAGGCAGGAGCAATGCTCAACTTTCCTAGGAGATAAGAACAATGGCCCGGTGCCTTTTCAAACTGTGGAGAAACTTAATTAGCAAAGATCACCATGGCTATTTTTTAAACAGTCTTATGCTAATTTGGAGGAGAGGAAGCTGGCAAAGCACAGAGGGTTGTATGTAATCTTATCTAATAAAAGAGAAAGATGGTAATTAGCCATACCTCAGCTACCCTTCCCATTGGCTAATCAGGGCGATATGCAAATTAACTGCCAGCCAAGATGGCGGCCAGCAGCCAGGCAGCTTGAAGCGAACATGAGGCTTGCTTGCTTCAGTGACAGAGGAAGCCAACGTTCCCAGCCTGCCGTTGCCGGCCTCTGAGCTTGCAGTTTGAAACATTGTTACAAATATAGAAGCTAAACAAAACCCCAGAAACCTGCTTTCAGCCAGCCGGGATCTCAGAGCTGGAGTTGAAACAGTGTTTCGATTATAGAACCCAAACAAACCAGAT
>NW_005371791.1:2102527-2123936 GCF_000412655.1 Myotis brandtii | reverse complement strand
CCCCTGGGGAGCAGGCCTCAGCCAGCAGATGGTCATCCCCCGAAGGGTCCCAGACTGTGAGAGGGCACAGGCCGGGCTGAAGGACCCCCCCACCTGAGTGCACAAATTTTTGTGCACCGTGCCTCTAGTTATATAATAAACCAGAGTCTTTAGTCTTAGAAACGATGTCAAGACAAGACCTCTGATTCTGGTTATTCACATATGACATGGAATAGCAGCAAGTAGATTGGAACCCCTCTTGGGTTTTTAGGGAGTTGTACTGCTAGTGATATCCCAAGCATAGCCAGCAGCATCATGACAGTCCAATCCCTAAAACAAACTCTGAGTCCTCAATTTACCCCAAGAAAAGAGGTGGGGTGTGAATACAGCCCCCACGAAGAGTCTACTCTCTCATATCCAACTTGGAAAGAGCACTGAGGGGAGTGGACCGTGGAGAGCACCCCAGAGGGCAAAGCCATGGCACACTGAGGACAATAACTATGGAAAGCACTCCACTGCCAGTGCTGTCGTCTTCACTATTCCGACCCAACAGGATTTAAAAATTGCCATGGCCAGCTCTAACTGGTTTGGCTCAGTGGATAGAGCGTCATCCTGAGGACTGAAAGGTCCCAGGTTCGATTCCGGTCAAGGGCATGTACCTTAGTTTTGGGCACATTCCCAGTAGGAGGTCTGCAGGAGGCGGCTGATCGATGTTTCTCTCTCATCGATGTTTCTGACTCTCTATCCCTCTCTCTTCCTCTCTGTAAAAAATCAATAAAATATGTTTTTTTTAAAAAAAGAAATGGTAGCTCTTTGAAAAATAAAATAAAAAAAAAATTGCCATGGTCTAATGTCTATGGTTTCCCCATTTCCACAAGTAAGTTATATTGCAGTCATATGTTTCTACTCTACCATCAAATACTGGGTATGATGAGCGGTAACATTTTGCTAGACCATGATGATCTGAAGAAGCCAACTGCATGTAGGCAGAGATTCTTAACCTTGAGCTGGAGACTATAACTGTGTTGTACTTTGTGGTGTCTGCACCTGGGAAAGATCTTACATATGAAAGAAAAGGTGTGCATGCATATTTGGGGAGTCAGTGGAGCAGCCTAGCAGAGTCTGATAGGTTTTTACTCACCCCTGTCTTTTTGTAACAGAACCCTGAATTTTATTTAGCAGGGCATGAACATGTGGTAGGAAAAACACTTGATGTTTTTTATTCGAATTATGCTTTAGGAAGATTACTCTAAAACAGTAGATAGTATTCATTAAAGGAGGGAGACACTGAAAGAAATGATTCCAGCAAGAAGGCTATTGCAATATACAAAGGCGAATTAATGAGACCTAAATAGAGCTGGATGCAAGGGAAATAAAAGAAGAGATGGGAATATTGAAATGCATAGGTAGATGTTGTTCAATTTGGTTATGAGGCATGGGGAGCAAGGGAGAAAAAAATAGACTCCATAGGCCCATTAAAATGTGTAGTGAGTAATCGTGCCAGGAACAGAAATAGGGAAAGCAGGAAGAAGAGCAGGGCTGCAACAACCCAGGTAAGAGCTGGGCTGAATATATAAACACTCATATATAAGCGTTGCTGGCAAGACACCGAGGTTGGTATCTGACACAGACTTGAAGTCATTGAGGACAGAAGGAGGTAAACTGAAGCCTGGAAAATCATCTGCCAAGGAAAATAATTAAAACAGAGAAGTAGGAAGGATCATCAAGAGAAAGTTGGTAGAAAGAAGGAAAGCCAAGGATTGTCTCACACGATTGGGAAATGTCTTCTCAGAAGTCATTTCCCTATCTCACCAGTTAAGTCCAGACAGTGGTTCTCAAAGTGTGGTCCCTGGACCTACAGCCTCAGTATCATTTAGTGTTATGAACTGAATTGTGTCTCCCCAAAATTCTTATGTTGGAGCCTGAACTCCCAGCTTTTCAGACTGTGACTATATTTGAATGTAAGGCCTTTAAAGAGATAATTAAGTTAAAATGAGGCTATTGGGATGGGTCCTGATCCAATCTGACTGGTATCCTTATAAGAGGAAACTTGAATACATAAAGAGTCACCAGGGCCCAGCTGGCATGGATCAATGGTTGAGCATCAACCTATGAACCAGGAGGCCACGGTTCCATTCCCCGTCAGGGCACGTGTCCAGATTGCAAGCTTGATCCCCAGTCTCTCTCCCCCCACCTCTTTCTCCCTTCCTCTCTGAAATCACAGAGAAAAAACCATGTGAAAGAAGAGGCCGTTAGAGAGCAGCCATCTGCAAGGAAGGAGAGCTCTCTCTCTCTCTCTCTCTCCTCCCTCCCTTCCTCTCTGAAATCACAGAGGAAAAACCATGTGAAAGAAGAGGTAGTTAGAGAGCAGCCATCTGCAAGGAAGGAGAGTGGCCCCAAAGAAACCAACTCTGCCAGCATCTTAATCTTGGGCTCCCACCCTCTAGAACTGTGAAAAATAAATTTCTGTTGTTTGCAATCGCAACCCTGGTGGACTAATACATGTGAGAACTTGTAAGAGATGTAAACTCTCAGGGCCCATCCTAGACCTACGGAACCAGAAACTCTGGGGATAGGGCCCAGCAATCTGTTTTTAACAAAAACTCCCAGTGAGTCCGATGCACTGTTAGGTTTGAAAACCACTGGTCTAGAATATTCTAGCTCAAGATCAGAGGAGGCTAAAATAAATTATATTTTCTCTTTTACCCTGAGTTGTCATATTCTTTATAGAGAATTCTTTAAGCAGAAATAGGCAATAACAGTGTCTTGAATAATCAGCTTTAGTTTTCATGAAAATAAATTCAGGTCATAGTATTACTATCAAACTAAAGCATTCATTATGTGTGGCTATTTGTTCCTATACCACAAACTAACGATTCCAAAATTTTAGGATGCCAAAGAATCACTTAGGGAGCTTGTTAAAAATACAGTTTCCAAAACTTGAATTCTATTGGTCAGTGAGGAGTCCAGCTTTATATCTTTAAGAAACATCAAACAATTTTTTAAATTTTATTTTTCAAGTACAGTTTATATTCAATATTATTATGTATTAGTTTCAGGCTGTTCAGCACAAGGGTTAGACAATCATATACTTTACAAAGTGTCCCCCCCCCACCCCGATAGTTCCAACATTAGATAATCTTGATGCAAGTGTCAAGAAACCAAAAATTGTTTTTTTTTCTCTTATTCAGTCAATGAATAGAAAGACAAAAACTGCTTTCTAGAGGAGCTGAGGTAGCTACGGCGATTAAATAAAGACATTTGAATGGCTTAGAAAGAATACTCAGAACTCTATTTCAATTAATCTTGGTCTTCTCAAACAACTGTTTTCTCCAGGAAATAATAACTGCAGAGATTCTGTAAGACCATGCATACACCCTGGGAATTGTAACTTCCAAGGCTGAAATTCCAGGTAACAGGTTCTGACTAATGTTTCTCAAACTCTCCCACCACTTGTAGATGTCACAATTTTTAGTTCTAGTTGCATCTGAAGAAGCCACATCAAGGCAGGTTACTACTGGCAACATCAAACAAATTTGATTTTTTTGGATCTTAATCCTAGGCCACTTCCTGTTCTCCAAATAAGGAGAGTTAGTCATCTTTCTTAGTCCTCTGTTGTAATAAAATACAAAATTTCACTTTTTTGTGCAACTCTACCATGTGAAATAACACTGGGGAAAATGCTACATTTTACCACAAACCAAGTTTTAAACATGTGCTCAAATACCAAAATAAGGTATACAATACTTTTGGTTAAATAAAAGTCCCTTATACTAAAGATATTTTAAAATAATTATCCACTTCCCACATGGCTATAAGTAAGTAAATAAGTAAAAAAACAACTTAAGTAGTTAGAACCTTTTACTGGTAACAGTTCTATTCTATTTTTTTCTCCTAAACAGTAAACTTGTTAGCTCTCCTATCTTCAATTTTTCAAATCTAGCAGTAAAAACATTTCAGTTAGAACATTTAATCATTGTAATGCAGTGATTTTCAACTGGTGTGCTGCAGGAGTTTTTAAAACATGCAATACCTGACTATTTAGTCAGGGCACTGACCTCTTTTCTCTTAGACTGTCAAATAAAAAAAAAAAATGACAACAGCCAATGCAACAATAGCCATCTGGTGTGAATGCATCCAAATTATAACCTTTTTTTGTCAGATCAGCAAAAAAGATATGTTTTGATGTGTCTCAGAATTTTAGTGATTAGGCCATATGTACCATGAGATGAAAAAGATTGAAAATCACTATTTTAAAGGTTTCTTTCTAGAACCATGTCCCCAGTGACAAAGTTTCTGTTCAAATGTTACAATGGAGAAGCCCCTAAGACTTAAGAATGACCCACTGATCTCCAGGGAAGATACTCCTGAGAAGGAGATACTCTAAGGACTCACACCGCCAGCCATGCTGATGTTTGTGGCATCCCTGCATCCAATAGGGAAACCTGGCATGAAAAATTAAGTAGTAACAAAAACTACCTTGAAATTTTAAGGGGTTTGGGTTAATTTGGACAAATAGCTGAAATGATGAGACTAGCTCAGAAACCTACAAGAGGATTAAAATTACACAAGAGGAAAGAATAGCTGGGGCGAGCCATGATTCACCTCGTTTATGGCTTTGTTGAAAAGCTCTGCACTGAAAACTGCGGCCGGCCCTTTCTGCCACACAGGTTTCATGTTTAATCGTGCTCTGTGGATAAAGGCAGAATTACGTAAAACTGTATTATGAGCTCCATCCGGAGCTGGGTGGGAGTTGTGAAGCCAAGTCTCCCAGCTGACGGCTGAGCCTCATGTAACTGACTTGACTATGCCACACGAGGCAAACTCCTTTTCTAGCTGCCTGTGTCCCCCTACAATCCTCTCTCTATTGGCCCTCCCAGCCGCTGCTGAAGGATGTCACTTCTCTCCACAGCCCTGATCTGGTTTTGGTCGGCCAATTCTTTCATCTCAGCTGGGTGCCAATGGACTTCCTAGGGAATCCTTGTGAGGGGAAGTTGTAGGTCCAGGCCCCACTAAAGAGAAAAGAACCTGGTCGGTGCTTCAACCCCTGTTCAACTGAGTTGTTCCTCCTGTTAAAATGACCTTGACTTTTCTCCTTGAGAAAGAGTAACCCTGGCCTTAGCATGCTACCCTGCACTTATCTCTTTTTTAGCTGGGGTTTTTTTTTTTTCATTGAAGAGGGTCTCGTACCCTCTCAGAGCCATCCCAGTGCGTGGCATATGGTCACACAGTAGTTTCCTACTGTCAAGTTTTGCTCCTCTTGACTGGAGGGGTAATTGTTTAAAACCAAGAATTCTAGAGGAGGCACTTTTCTTAGCATTGTAAAGCCATCATTTGAGTCTGGAAGAGGAGCCATGCAGTCCTGTGTAGAGGAATTGGCCCAGACCAGGTGAATGACCCTGTGCCCAACACAGGGAAGTAGGAGAGACAGTTGCACTGTTCCTGCTTGTGGACACAGGTGGCCCAAGAACTCCTAACACAGGACATGCTCTTGTCAAAGAAAACGGATGAAGAAAGGCTGCTAGACTAGGACGAAGAAGAAAAATACAGTTGACCCTTGAATAACCTGGGTTTGAACTTTGTGGGTCCACTTATACGTGGATTTTTTTTCCAACAAATACAGTCATCACTTCCTTCGAGGGTTTCCGAATCAGAGGATCAGGCAACCACAAATAGAAAACAGTATTTTCGCATTCCCAATCACAGATTCCCAACCACGAATGAAAATGATGTTTTCAGTCTGCAGTGGGTTGACTCTGCAGACGTGAAAGGCTGACTGTCGAGTCAAAACTTATACGTGGATTTTCAACTACATTGGGTTGTCACCCTTAACCCCCATGTTGCTCAAGGGTCAACTGTACATTAAAACTGAAAGTAAAGACCTGGCTGGGCAGCTCAGTTAGTTGGAGCATCATCCCAGACACCAAAGAGTTGTGGTTGGGCTCCTGGTCAGGGCACTTACTCAGGTTGCAGGTTCAGTCCTTGGTCAGGGTATGTACAGGAGGCAACTGATCGATGTTTCTCTCACATCAATGTTTCTCTCTCTCTCTCTCTCACTTTCTCTCCCTCCCCCTCTCTCTAAAAATCAGTGAAAACATATTCTTGGATGAGGATTTTTAAAAAAAACCTGAAAGTAAAGATGTTAAAGGAAAAGGGCAGAAAGAAATTAAATGAGTGTGACTATAAAAGGTCTATAAATGAATAATGAAATAACTAAAAGGCCAGTCTAATTGTGCTTTGTTTAACGTATTCTATTTAATTCATTATATCAATAAATATGTATTCAATTCCAACCATGAGGTTCTGTGCTAGACAGCGAATAAAAAAAAAAAAATGACAACAGCCAATGCAACAATAGCCATCTGGTGTGAATGCATCCAAATTATAACCTTTTTTTGTCAGATCAGCAAAAAAGATATGTTTTGATGTGTCTCAGAATTTTAGTGATTAGGCCATATGTACCATGAGATGAAAAAGATTGAAAATCACTATTTTAAAGGTTTCTTTCTAGAACCATGTCCCCAGTGACAAAGTTTCTGTTCAAATGTTACAATGGAGAAGCCCCTAAGACTTAAGAATGACCCACTGATCTCCAGGGAAGATACTCCTGAGAAGGAGATACTCTAAGGACTCACACCGCCAGCCATGCTGATGTTGGTGGCATCCCTGCATTCAATAGGGAAACCTGGCATGAAAAATTAAGTAGTAACAAAAACTACCTTGAAATTTTAAGGGGTTTGGGTTAATTTGGACAAATAGCTGAAATGATGAGACTAGCTCAGAAACCTACAAGAGGATTAAAATTACACAAGAGGAAAGAATAGCTGGGGCGAGCCATGATTCACCTCGTTTATGGCTTTGTTGAAAAGCTCTGCACTGAAAACTGCGGCCGGCCCTTTCTGCCACACAGGTTTCATGTTTAATCGTGCTCTGTGGATAAAGGCAGAATTACGTAAAACTGTATTATGAGCTCCCTCCGGAGCTGGGTGGGAGTTGTGAAGCCAAGTCTCCCAGCTGACGGCTGAGCCTCATGTAACTGACTTGACTATGCCACACGAGGCAAACTCCTTTTCTAGCTGCCTGTGTCCCCCTACAATCCTCTCTCTATTGGCCCTCCCAGCCGCTGCTGAAGGATGTCACTTCTCTCCACAGCCCTGATCTGGTTTTGGTCGGCCAATTCTTTCATCTCAGCTGGGTGCCAATGGACTTCCTAGGGAATCCTTGTGAGGGGAAGTTGTAGGTCCAGGCCCCACTAAAGAGAAAAGAACCTCGTCGGTGCTTCAACCCCTGTTCACCTGGGTTGTTCCTCCTGTTGATCTGGCTGCTGACTTTTCTCCTTGAGAAAGAGTAACCCTGGTCTTAGCATGCTACCCTGCGCTTATCCACAGTAGTTTCCTACTGTCAAGTTTTGCTCCTCTTGACTGGAGGGGTAATTGTTTAAAACCAAGAATTCTAGAGGAGGCACTTTTCTTAGCATTGTAAAGCCATCATTTGAGTCTGGAAGAGGAGCCATGCAGTCCTGTGTAGAGGAATTGGCCCAGACCAGGTGAATGACCCTGTGCCCAACACAGGGAAGTAGGAGAGACAGTTGCACTGTTCCTGCTTGTGGACACAGGTGGCCCAAGAACTCCTAACACAGGACATGCTCTTGTCAAAGAAAACGGATGAAGAAAGGCTGCTAGACTAGGACGAAGAAGAAAAATACAGTTGACCCTTGAATAACCTGGGTTTGAACTTTGTGGGTCCACTTATACGTAGATTTTTTTTCCAACAAATACAGTCATCACTTCCTTCGAGGGTTTCCGAATCAGAGGGTCAGGCAACCACAAATAGAAAACAGTATTTTCTCATTCCCAATCACAGATTCCCAACCACGAATGAAAATGATGTTTTCAGTCTGCAGTGGGTTGACTCTGCAGATGTGAAAGGCTGACTGTCGAGTCAAAACTTATACATGGATTTTCAACTACATTGGGTTGTCACCGTTAACCCCCATGTTGCTCAAGGGTCAACTGTACATTAAAACTGAAAGTAAAGACCTGGCTGGGCAGCTCAGTTAGTTGGAGCATCATCCCAGACACCAAAGAGTTGTGGTTGGGCTCCTGGTCAGGGCACTTACTCAGGTTGCAGGTTCAGTCCTTGGTCAGGGTATGTACAGGAGGCAACTGATCGATGTTTCTCTCACATCAATGTTTCTCTCTCTCTCTCTCTCACTTTCTCTCCCTCCCCCTCTCTCTAAAAATCAGTGAAAACATATTCTTGGATGAGGATTTTTAAAAAAAACCTGAAAGTAAAGATGTTAAAGGAAAAGGGCAGAAAGAAATTAAATGAGTGTGACTATAAAAGGTCTATAAATGAATAATGAAATAACTAAAAGGCCAGTCTAATTGTGCTTTGTTTAACGTATTCTATTTAATTCATTATATCAATAAATATGTATTCAACTCCAACCATGAGGTTCTGTGCTAGACAGCGAATAAGATAAACACAGTCCCAGCCCACATGGGAATTACAGTCTTGAGAGGAAGAGACATTAAAAAATAATTATCCTACCCTGGCTGGTGTTGCTTAGTGGTTAGGCACTGGCCCACACACCAGAGAGTCTTGGGTTCGATTTCTGGTCAAGGGCATGTACCTGGGTTGCAAGTTTGATCCCCTGTCCCCAGTCGGGGCATATGTGGAAAGCAACCAATCAATGTGTCTCTCTCACATAATTATCTCTCTCTCTCTCTCTCTCTCTCTCTCTCCCCCTTTCTTTCTCTCTCTATTTCTCCCTCTCTCTATCCTTCCTCCTTTCCACTCTCTCTAAAAATCAATGGAGAAAATATCTTTGGGTGAGAATTAACAAATAAATAAAATAATTATGCAAGCATTTATATCATGTTATTGAGGAAAAGTACAAGATGTAATGAGAGTGTATAACTAGAGTAGTGGGTTGGAGAATGAGCAAGGTAGATCTCCCTGAGGAAGTGACATTTAGACAAATGTCTAAAAGAGGTAAAGAAGAAATAACCCGGTGTGGAGGGGATGGGAGAGAAGCCTGAGGGAAGCTCTAAGAAGGAAGCAGTTTGGTATGTTTTAGAAATTACACCAAGGCCAATGTGGCTGTGGAGGAATAAACAAGAGACGGAGTTAGGGGCAAGAAGAAAGGGAGAGACAGATAATCGGGGCCTTTAAGACTCAAGAAGACTTGAGGCCAAATCTCAACCCAAATCTTATATCCTCAAGGCCATTGCTTTCCCCTATCTTCTCTGCTATTCTTTATCTCAACTATTTACTATGCTTGAATGCTTGAAGCACTGGAAGATACACTGGTGGGGGAAAAAAACAGAAAAAAATACCTGTCTTTAGGGGGGATCCTAGTGGACATGTATCATAAATGGTAACAAAATATAAAAACTTAATATTTAAGTCACAACTGAATATAGAGTAAGTTAGAAATTCAGATCATGTTAGAATGTCAGAGGGGCTGAAAAAAAGGGAAAAAAATTGGAAGTGAACAAGGAAGGATGGAGGGAATATTATTTTATTTTTTTCAATTACAGTTTACATGCAATATTATTTTGAATTAGTTTCAGGTGTGTAGCATAATGGTTAGAGAATCATATACTTTACAAATATCCCCCCTGATATTTCCAGTACTCACCTGGAACTGTACATAGTTATTGCAATATTATTGACTGTAATCCCTGTGCTGTACTTTACATCCCCATGACTATTTTGTAGCTACTAATTTGTGCATTATTAATCCCTTTACCTTTTTCACCCAGTCCCCAACCTTTACCCCTCTGGCAACCATCAGTCTGTTCTCTGTATCTATGAGTCTGTTTCAATTTCGTGTGTTTATTTTGTTCTTTAGATTCCACATGTAAGTGAAATCACATGGTATTTGTCTTTCTCTGACTGACTTATTTCACTAAGCATAACACCCTCTAGTTTCATCCATGCTGTTGAAAATGGTAAGATTTCATTCTTTATTATGGCTGAGTAATATTCCATTGAATATATGTTCCACAACTTTTTTATTTACTTGTTTATTGATGGGCACTTGGGTTGTTTCTGTATCTTGGCTATTGTAAATAATGCTGCAATGAACATACAAATGAACACCAAAGAAACAAACAACCCAATTTAACAATGACACTTCTCCAAAGAAGACATACAGATGGCCAATAGATACAAGAAAAACTGTTCAACATCACTAGTCATCAGAGAAATGCAAATTAAAACTAATGAAATATAACCTCACACTTATCAGAATGGCTATCATTAATGAATCAACAGCCAAGTGTTGGCAAGGATGTGAAGAAAACGGAAATCCTTGTGCAATGTTGGTGGGAATGCAGACTGGTGCAGCCACTGTGGAAAATAGCATGGAGGTTCCTCAAAAAAATTAAAAATGGAACTGACTCAGCGATTTCACTTCTGGGTATATATCCAAAGAAATCTGAAACACTAATTCAGAGGGAGTATAATTTTAAATAGGAAGATCAGGGTAGGCCTCATTAATACTGATGACACTAAGAAAAGACCAAGAAAATGAGTTACTCCATGGAAACTTCCAAGTTTGTTTCCCTTATAGCCTTTATTATAATTTTTAATGATCATATTTGTTTATTTTCTGGGAATGTAAGTTCCATCAGGGCAAGGACTATTGTCAGTCCTCTTCATTCTTGAATCCCTAGACATAGATTGCGTGTAATGACTCAATACATGAAAAGAAGCAAATGATCAAAGTGCTCTCCCATCAGCTTCCATATCAATCAAGTAAAAGCAAGATGCCTGATCTGAGCCAATGTAAATGACTTTCCAGAATACTCAGTATTTACTTGGCAGAAAGCCATGGTAGCTAAGGTGTTTGCTCACCACACACTCTCTTTCCCCATTTTTCTGGTAACAAACTCTTCTTTATTGTGAGAATCTTCCCCCTACAGACACTGCATACGCACTTTCTTAGATGGCCAAAGTTCCAACTATTGTGGTTACATCATGAATCCTGGGATGGATGTGTAACCCTTAACAGTGCTAGTCAGGACATTTAGGTTGTTGATCTTGTTGCCATATATAAGCAATGTGGGCTGCCTGTGGCCTACTTGTCCTCTATGTAGGGAGATCCTGCCTAAGAATGAAGTCAACTCAAAGACACCAGTGACAAAAGAGAAGAAAGAAACATGGCTTTATAACTGCATACCATTCATTCCCAAAGTCAAGTTTACTCTTTAAACTTTGCAGTTAAATAGGGAAAAAAATAATTTTAATTTTAAGATATGTTTTGTTATGGCTTTCAACTTACTTAGAGCCTTTATTAAATAAATCCACCATTCAAAATTTAAGGAGATATAATAATTAAACTGAAAATGGTATTTTTTTTTCTTCTTTGAACTATCCAACTTCCGATTTAACAAGTAAGGATTGAGTTAATAACAATTAATAGCATACTGACAGAAGGACCATAATTAATTCTATACAAATGAAGATTTGTTCATTCAATTCATGAAACATACAGTGAGCATCACTATACCCAAAGTTCTGTGCCAGGAGAGATGGGTATGTAGTATGTTGGCATGGCAGCCAAATCTTTGACCTTGTTTAGAGAATATAAGTAGCAATAAATTTCATGGGAGGTCATACAAATGGAGAGGCTTAGAGTGTGACGGAAGTTCAAAGTAGAGAGACCAACCTAGTCACCAGAAGTCGGAGGAATGGGGTCCTCAGGGCAGCCCTCAGAGGAAGGGATGCCTAAGGTGAGACCCAAACTATTCCTAAGATTTTGTCCGAGGAAGGTAGAGGAAAGGGAGGGAAAAGAACTGTAGTCAGAGGGAAGGGCATGTCAAAGACTTAGAGGCAGGAAGATGTGGGGTCAGGAATGTTCCTGTGTGATAACATCAGCAGAGTGTGTGAAGAATGTCTCCATGGAATGACCTGCCACACCTATTCAGCATTCACACTTTAGCATTTGCACCTCACTGACACTTTCCCTTTTCAAAGCTCACACCCATCATTTTATCCCACATTTTATATTTTCCCATTTTTTAAACTTCTTTATTAAACAGAAGCAATTAGGATGGATTGCTTATTAATAATATTATTTAGTACTCTCATTATGGAGTAATACTAATGATTGCATTTCTATTAAATGCTGTCAGTGTCTTAATATTGAACTGTGCTTATAACTTTATTGAAGTAATTTCTATATAACGCTCCTAAAGATGAGGTTTCAGCTGCACCGCATATAGTCTAAACTTGATGAGGGTTATGCCTTACACCCTCTGTAAAACATTATAATCATATATTCCAATAATAAGTTTCTGTAGAGATGAAGTGGTTGTTTTGTGTAATAAGATCATATGTCTTCCAGCTAGAATAAAATGAGATTTTGAAAACAAAGTTATTGTGTTGTTAAATGGGACATAGGAAAAACATTTCTCCTCCTCAGAACGTTTGTTATAAATTTAAACAGAAAATATTTTTATGGGAACAGCAATCATAACTTATGAACAATTCTATTTCACTGGGGTTTTTTTCAGTGAATCAATATTTTTGGTTGGAAAGAACATTCTTCTAACTTGATATGTTAATGTTCCATAAAATATCTTTGATTTGAAATACTGCATCACTCATGACTTTCATTTTGCCTAGTGAAAGCCAAATCATGTTAATTTTGTGCAAACCACCATCTGTTTTATTATGAAAGAGCACTATTTCTCACTTGCTAAAAATATATACAAGATGGGGGGAGGGGGGGGAGCCTCCAAAGGCTACACTAGTACACATTTAGCCCTGCTACAAACATTCTCTGGTCCCTGAATTGAGCAGATCACCAACCAAATTGGCAAACATTAATACTGCTGCCTGCTTTTCATAGAGAGAAGTGTTTTGTTTCTGTTGGACACATTTTCAGGAAGTGAGGTAATGCTCAGTTTTCCCCTAGGAAAGTAATCCCGGGGCCTGCTCAGAACTGGCTTGATGGGGCCATTGTTTGAAGGTGGAGGGAGGTGGTGGGTGGTATGATGAAACCAAGATAAGACTTAAATCAAAGGCAATGAGTGTGAATGTTCAGTCATTGACGTCAATTAGACTTTTATAGAAGAAGTGGCTATAGTGCGCAGCTTCATGATTAATAAATCCTATTGAACCCAGAGGTCTTCCTTCCCCTTCTCTATATCTGGCTCTTCACATAAAATATACCCTTTCCTGAGTAATTTGGAGTTGCCTTCCCGTCCATAAAAGGGGGGTGAGGAGACCACAGAGTTTTCAAGTATTTCTCTGTATTGGTTGTAAAAAGGAACTGAATATTTTTCAATATTTACTACTTATAGCCCTAGCTGGTTTGGCTCAGTGAATAGAATGTTGGCCTGTGGGTTAAAGGGTCCTGGGTTCAATTTCAGTCAAGGGCACATGTTGGGGTTGTGGGCTTGATCCCCAGTAGGAGGCATGCAGGAGGCAGCCAATCAATGACTCTCTCTCATCGTTGATGTATCTATCTATCTCTCTTCCTTTCTAAAATCAATAAAAATATTTTTAAAAGAAATAGGGTTCTTTATCTATAAAAATGGAAGATGTAACAACTTTGTATTTATCATGTGATCAAAATTCCACAGTGACAACTGTTCAACATGTCATGATCAGGGATAGATCATATTTATTAAATACTGTGTGAAATTTAACTTGTGAACTTTTTTTTAAATAAGTAATCTGTAGGAGAATTTGGATTTTCTAAATTCAGTAGTCACCCTAGCTGGTTTGGTTCAGTGGATAGAGTGTTGGCCTGTGAACTGAAGGGTCTCAGGTTTGATTCTGGTCAAGGGCACATACCTCGATTGCAGGCTTGAGGCCAAACCTCAGCCCTGGTTGAGGCTCCTTGTGGGAGGCAACCAATCAATGTGTTTATCGAACATCGATGTCTCTCTCTCTCTCTCTCTATCTCCCCCCCTTCCACTCTCTCTAAAAATCAATGGAAAATTATCCTCGGGTGAGAATTAACCAAAAAATATTTTTTAAAAATAAATAAATTCAATAGTCTACTGTGCCTCTGAATCTTGAGCTTCATTATTCTGCTCAGTCATCCCTTGGTATTTAAATCACTTGGAAGGACCTTTAGTTTATAAATCTGATTTTTCCTGCTATTATATTTAGCTCTAAAACTGACTAAAACAGAAAAGAAACTGTATTACTTGAAGAATTAAAAAATTGACTCCATTATTTAGCCCAATTAATTCTTCTTGTCTTGCAGCAGAGAAGAAGGCCTCAAGGGCTTTGTCAATCAGGTTTAAAGCTCTCAGGTAAATCCAAATTCTCATTTAAAGTATTCAAAAGAAAATTAAGTCTCAATATGGCCTCATGCTTGTCCTGCTGGGAGAGCTGGCACTCTCAGATTTCACTTTCTTAGTCTTTTTTCATGAAAAGTGTTTTTAAATCTCAGAGAAATATAATCCTTTGTGATTAGATTGATCTCACTTGAAGAAAGTTCCTTATAACTTTGCTGAGGTTGCCCGCTGCTACAAAAATGACAATTGCAACACCTTAACTCTTTCTCCCCATAATGCAGCCCACTTCTGATCATGCGTTTGGCACACAAATGGATGAACAACAGCATGTGGAGTTGGCATTTGTGATATAAACGTGTTGTTCACAATGCAAATTTGTAGTTAACCAACGTTCCAATCATCTGACTGCTCCTCCACAAAGAGGATAGAAAAAAATAGAAAAACCAAGGTTTCAATGCTGAATATTTGGTTCCTATCTGAGATAGATTTTTTATATTGATTTTTTAAATTTTCTTAAAAAATACTTTTACTCACCAATGACTTAGTTATAAAACGCAAGTTCCCATTACTAATAAGTAATCTATTCTTTTCATCTTTCTGTGGCATAAAAGAGCCAAAAATGTGTTTGGTTTGTTTATTTGTTATTGTTTTTCTCAATTTTTACATTCTGCGATAGAAGTAGCCACCAGCCTGGCCAGCATGGCTCAGTGGTTGAGTATCAACCTATGAACCAGGAGGTCACAGTCTGATCCCTGGTCAGGGCACATGCCCAGGTTGCGGGCTTGATCCCCAGTGTCCCAGTGGGGGCCCTGCAGGAGGCAGCCGATCAATGAATCTCTCTCATCATTGATGTTTCTATCTCTCTCTCCCTCTCCCTTCCTCTCTGAAATCAATAAAAATATTTTTTTAAAAGAATAAAAGAGAGAAGTAGCCACCAAATTAAAATGGTTCTAAATTGTTTTGGTCTTTCATGGTCATATGCCTTGAATCTCTACTGTTGAATGAAAATGAAAATGGAAGTAAATTACAAGTCACTCCAAAACTGCCCCATAGACAGGAAGGTTCACACTGGGACAATTCCAATAGTCCAGAACTACCCCGTGTTTAAAGACTTCCTAAAAGGATGCTGGCAATTTGCCATCTGGGAAAGATGTGAGCTGAATTTCCTGTTGTGTTTAAGACTAGTTGGTCATTTCAGAACAAAATAAAAATTAAAAGAATGAGGGCCTTAGAATATAAAAATACCATCCTCTATATTTGAAGAAAACCCAGAATTTGACTTTTTCTCTGTCATTATAATTCTGACTGAGCTTAGAAAACGATCCCTACTCGGGGTCTAGAAAAGTTCTATTTAATTTTTTAATTGTATACCTGATGCATGAAAAATTTTTCTCTTTCATTTTGAAACCTTCTGAGAATTGTTGGTGCATTCATCATGAAGGTGGACCAGATGCCTCTAAGATTCTTTCATGCTTTAATCTTATTGATGTGTGTTCGTGTTCTTCCACTATGCATTTGCAAACATTTACCATGGACAAACAACATACAAGATATCTGGATGTATTTAAAAAGAGAAGGTTTTTGAGACGCTTATCCTACCTTTTTTTAGGAGAACTTTACTCATATAGATATAACGTGAGTACGTGACCCTTAAATTTCCTCAACTTTATCAGCTTTCCACTTTTCACCTAAAAGTTATCAAACACTTTTTCATTTTCCTGTACCCAAAAGCCCTGATATCACTGAGTTCTAAGTCTTTACTAATTGCCAGGATTATATCAGAGAGCCTTGACTCTTTCACTATTCTTCTTTGTTGTTGTTGTTGTTGTTGTTGTTGTTGTTGTTGTTGTTGTTGTTGTTGTTGTTGTTGTTGTTGTTGTTGTTGTTGTTGTTGTTGTTGTTGTTGTTGTTGTTGTTGTTGTTGTTGTTGTTGTTGTTGTTGTTGTTGTTGTTGTTGTTGTTGTTGTTGTTGTTGTTGTTGTTGTTGTTGTTGTTGTTGTTGTTGTTGTTGTTGTTGTTGTTGTTGTTGTTGTTGTTGTTGTTGTTGTTGTTGTTGTTGTTGTTGTTGTTGTTGTTGTTGTTGTTGTTGTTGTTGTTGTTGTTGTTGTTGTTGTTGTTGTTGTTGTTGTTGTTGTTGTTGTTGTTGTTGTTGTTGTTGTTGTTGTTGTTGTTGTTGTTGTTGTTGTTGTTGTTGTTGTTGTTGTTGTTGTTGTTGTTGTTGTTGTTGTTGTTGTTGTTGTTGTTGTTGTTGTTGTTGTTGTTGTTGTTGTTGTTGTTGTTGTTGTTGTTGTTGTTGTTGTTGTTGTTGTTGTTGTTGTTGTTGTTGTTGTTGTTGTTGTTGTTGTTGTTGTTGTTGTTGTTGTTGTTGTTAATCCTCACCCAGGGATATTTTTCCATTGATTCTTAGAGAGAGTGGAAGGGAGGGAGAGAGACAGAAAGAGAGAAACATCAATGTGAGAGAGACACAGAAATTGGTTGCACCTCAACCGGGGCCAGAGATCGAGCCTGCAACCAAGGTACATGCCCTCAGGACCAGAACCCGGGACCCTTTAGTCCTCAGGCCGATACTCTATCCCCTGAGCCAAACCAGCTAGGGCTATTTCACTATTCTTTAGACACTTCAGGTAGGAAAATTACTGATACCTTATCATTTGATTCTCAAAACAACACTGTGATCCTGGAGACACTAATCTAATAATATATTTATTTATTTACTTATGTGACACCCTCAGGAGCTTCTTTTTGAGCCTATGGTGATAGTCTCACAGGACTATCTAGTGAGAGAGACAGGCTGCTCTAACCAAGAGGGAACAATAGGAGCCATGGCACAATCTCTAAGTCAAAGGAAAGTGTCATGAACAGAAGAGGCTTTCGGTGGAACTGGACCTGAGCTGAGGTGGGAACAAGGAGCACACATTGATTAGCTAACTACATGGAGAAGGGTGAGGAAAGAGTGAAGGTGAATTCCAGACAAAGGAAACAATAATTATTCAACAAGTATTTCTGTTGGATGCTAGAAACCCAGCAATGCCAATATAATGCATTAGTTGTATTTGTGTCTGGGGTCACAAAGGCGAAGAACACAGTACAGAGTAATGACAGCTATTTCTGAACCTGTCTGTTTCCAGGTGATGTTTAGGCACTTATAACTATTGAATTCTCAGAAAAACTTTTAAGAAAACAGACTCAAAGAGACCAGGTTGCTTGCCTGTGATCCCATAGATGTTAAAAAGTAGAGCCAGCCCAGCAGTTATGGCTCAGTGGTTGAGTGTCGACCTTTGAACCAGGAGGTCATGGTTCAGCTCAGGGTCAGGGCACATGCCTGGGTTGCAGGCTTGATCCCCAGTGTCCCAGTGTGGGGCATGCAGGAGGCAACCAATCAATGATTCTCTCTCATCATTGATGTTTCTATTTCTCTCTCTATCTCCCTTCCTCTGTGTGTGTGTGTGTGTGTGTGTCTGTGTGTGTGTGTCTGTGTGTGTGTGTGTGTGTGTGTGTGTGTGTGTGTGTGTGTGTGTGTGTGTTTAAAGGTAGAGCCAAATTCAAACTCAGGCCAAATATCTCTTAACCATGAAAAGATAATAGCCTCTCCTCTCCTCAGACAGAAACCAATGGTATGTGTGAGAGTTGACAAGGAGAGGGAGAGTTTTTATAAAATGGTTACTGAGTAATTAGTAGGACTTAACCAGATGAGGAGATGGGACAAGTGCAACCAACAAAAGTATAACTTTGAAGATAAAACCCCTTCTCTGACCACTGTACTTCATTATCAAACATGATATAGAAATGCTGCCCCTGAACTCTTACAGCAATAAGGCTGCAGAGATTTTTGGATTTTTATTCTAAGAACAAAGGGAACCCAGTGAAAAGTTTAAGAAGAACACAATTCAATTTGTATTTTAAGAAATCACAGTAATTGATGAATAGAGAATATATTGGATGGGAACAAAAGTGGGTGCAAGGCATCTAGTTGGAGAACTATTTTAGTAATCCCAGTAAGATGTGACAGTAGCTTCAGACAGGGTGGTGATATGGAAAGTGAGTAGACAGACTTGAGAAAAAAATATAGGAGGGAAAAAAATTAGACGGTAACACTAAAGAAGAAGTAAACACAGGAGGTAAAGCAGATTTGCAAAGGAAAACCTGCCATGATTATGTAGTTCCAACATGTAGTTCCAGTGAAGGGTGGATAATAATGTAGGTAGGTTTATAGGAAATGGGACTAGAGAGAAGAAGGCAGGCCCTAAACCATAAAAAGCCTTGTCTGTTTAGCTAAGGTGTATAAAGCTAAGAGATACCATTAAAGATTTTCTTTTTCTGTGTAAAGTTTTTTCATATAATTTTTTAAAATTTTGGGATAGCCCTGGCTGGATGGCTAAGTTGGTTGGAGCATTATCCCACATACCAAAAAATTTTCAGCTTCAAATCCGGTTCAGGGCACATACTTAGCTTTCAGGTTTGACTCTCGATTAGGATGCATAAAAGATGCAACTGATAGATGTTTCTCTCTCACCTGATTTTTTTTCTCTCTCTCTCTCCTCTTCCTCTCTCTAAAATCAATAATAAAAAGCAAACATATCCTCAGGTGAGGAGAAAGAAAGAAGAAAGAAAGAAAGAAAGAAAGAAAGAAAGAAAGAGAGAGAGAGAGAGAGAGAGAGAGAGGAAGGAAGGAAGGAAGGAAGGAAGGAAGGAAGGAAGGAAGGAAGGAAGGAAGGAAGGAAGGAAGGAAGGAAGGAAGGAATTTAGAGATAAATTTAGATTTCAACAAAGTAGCAAAGATAATACAGAGAGTTCCTGTCTATCCCTCACCTAGTTTCCCCTGATGTCAACATCTTACACAATCATGATGCGTTTGTCAAAACTCAGAGCTCCATAATAGCACATTACTACCCATTAAACTCCAGATTTTATAAGGTTTCACCTGGTTTTCCACTAATGTCCCTGTTCTGTTCCAGGATCCCATGCAGGATAGCACACTATATTTGAGGAATCCTGTCTCCTTATGTACCTTTTGGCTGGGATAATTTTTCAGTGTTTCTTATTTTTATGACCTTGACAGTTTTGAGGAGTACTGGTCAGTTTTGCAAACTATCTTTCAATTTGGTTTCACCTGCTGTTTTTCTCCTAATTACATTGGAAGGTTAAAGGATTTTAAGAATGGGAATAATAGATCAACCAAAGGACTTGTATGCATGCATATAAGCACAACCAATGGACACAAGACACTGCAGGGGTAGGATAAGGGCATGCGACAGGGGGTAGGGGATGCTGAGGGAAGGTCAATGGGGGAAAAAAGGAGATATATGTACTACTATGTGTACTGCTTTAAACAATAAAATAAAAATTAAAAAAAAGAATGGGAATGATGCTGATTGAGTTTTAACTTAGAAAGATGACTGTGTATTGAGAGAGGACTAGAATGTTGTCTACTAATTTAGCGATGATAATTCCTGCAATATGAGACTAGAGGTGATTTCTAAACTTTCATCTTTGTAATTCTTTTATCTTGTTTCAGTACTTTATATGGAATGCAGGCCCTTTTATTTTTTAAAAACAAAAGAGTGATTTTTCTGTCAGAAGTAAAACTGGCACTAAGTAAATAATATGTCAACAGTGATTAATTCTGAGTGATTAGAATATGAATTATTCTCTTCTCTTGGATTTTTCTCAATCTTAAAAAATTCCAAAAGAAAAATCAAAAAAGAAGGGGAAAATGCTGCTAGAAAATGAGAAGGAAAATGAGAAGAGGGGAAACAGGGGCAACAGACAGGAGACTATTGCAGTAAATATTTGATGTAAGAGAGATGCTGGAGGCCTGAACTCAGTGATGAAGGAATGAGAGAGATACTCAGTAAACGGAGGCCACAGGCCATGGTGACTGATTGGATGGAGGGCTCAGGAAGAAGGAAGAGTCTCTGGTTTCTGGCTTAGCAACTTCTGGTAATGTCATTCATACAACCGGTTTGAATGGTACAGCAGGTTTGAGGAGGAAGGAATTAAGTTAGTTGTAGATGCACAGGCAGTGGGATATTGCACCTGACACTATTTCCATTTAATTCTTTCTAGCTTATGTTTTTAGATGCTATTCTTCTTTTTTTTAAAAATATAATTCTCTGGCATGTTATTCAGCATCTTTTTATAAAATTCTTGTTTATGAATATTAATCACAAAAACAATGTGTAATTATATATGTGTTTTCCGATGGTCTTAGGCGACCCCTGTGAAAGGGTCGTTCGACCCCCCAAAGGGATTGTGACCCACAGGTTGAGAACCACTGTCTAGCTTTGTTTTTAGATGCTATTCTTCTTTCTTTTTTTTAAATATAATTCTCTGGCATGTTATTCAGCATCTTTTTTTTATAAAATTCTTATTTATGAATAAGAATACAGGTATTCTAAAATAATAATTGTTCAGCTTTTTCACAATGGGTTTGCTGCCAGAACACAGGTATTGTGAAAACTACCAAACCCAAAACGAGAAAGGAAGACCCATATCAACATCATCGTCATTGGACACATAGATTCTAGCAAATCTACCACTACTGGCCAACTGGTCTACAAATATGGTGGGATCAACAAAAGAACCATGGAGAAATTTGAGAAGGAGGCTGCTGAGATGGGGAAGGCTCCTTCAAGTATGCCTGGATCTTGGATAAACTGAAAGCTGAACATGAGTGTGGTATCACCATTGATATCTCCCTGTGGAAATTCGAGACCAGCGGTATTATGTAACCATCATTGATGCCCCAGGACACACAGACTCCATCAAAAACACGAGTCCAGGCACATCTCAGGCTGACTGTGCTGTCCTGATTGTTGCTGCTGGTGTTGGTGAATTTGAAGCTGGTATCTCCAAGAATGGACAGACCGTAAGCATGCCCTTCTGGCCTACACATTGAGTATGAAACAGCTGATTGTTGGTGTTAACAAAATGGATTCCACTGAGCCACCTATGGCCAAAAGATATAAGAAAATTGTTAAAGAAGTCAGCACCTACATTAAGAAAATTGGCTGCAACCCTGACACAGCAGCATTTATGCCAATTTCTGGTTGGCATGGTGTCAACATGCTGGAGCCAAGTGCTAATATGCCTTGGTTCAAGGGATGGAAGGTCACCCGTAAAGATGGCAATGCCAGTGGAACCACGCTGCTTGAAGCTCTGGA
>NW_005371791.1:2090607-2102513 GCF_000412655.1 Myotis brandtii | reverse complement strand
TGGTTGCGGGCACATCCCCAGTGGGAGGTGTGCAGGAAGCAGCTGATCGATGTTTCTCTCTCATCGATGTTTCTGACTCTCTATCTCTCTCCCTTCCTCTCTGTAAAAAATCAATAAAATATATTTAAAAAAAAAAAAAAGAACATGTCTGTCAAAGATGTTCGCCATGGCCATGTGGCTGGTGACAGCAAAAATGACCCACCAATGGAAACAGCTGGCTTCCAGCTCAGGTGAGTTTTTTGACCCATCCGGACCAAATCAGTGCTAGCTAAGCACCTGTGCTGGTTGTCACTCAGCTCACATCGCTTACAAATTTGCTGAGCCGAAAGAGAAGATTGATTGTCATTCTGGGAAAAAGCTAGAAGATGGCCCCAAGTTTTTGGAATCTGGTGATGCCGCCATCGTTGACATGATTCCTGGCAAGCCCACGTGTGTTGAGAGCTTCTCTGACTACCTTCTTTTGGGCCATGTTGCTGTTCATGACAGGAGACAGACAGCTGCTGTGAGTGTTATCCAGGCAGTGGACAAGAAGGCAGCTGGAGCTGGCAAAGTCACCAGGTCTGTCCAGAAAGCTCACCCCAGTCTTAATCAGTGGTGGAAGAACAGTCTCAGAGCTCTTTGTCTCAATTGGCCACCGAAGTTTAATAGTAAAAGACTGATTAATGGTTATAAAACATTGTAAAACCTTCAGAAGGAAAGAATATTTTGTGAACCATTTGGTTTTTTCTCTGTGTGTGAGGCAGTTTTTAAATTATTCGTTTTTAAAATCAGTACTTTTCAATGGAGACAACTTGACCAAAAATCTGTCACAGAATTTTGAGACTCATTAAAACAAAGTTTAATGGGGGCAGGGGGGGAGTAATTGTTCAGATTGTCCCCCTCTCTTTCTAGATTCATGACCATGACACATTAGTTAAAACTCAGAACCAACATCAGTACATTACTACTTACTAAACTTCAAATTTTATTTAGATTTTACTATTTCTTTTTACTAATATCATTTTCCTGCATTTTTTTCTGTTCCAGGATCCTGTAGGTTTCTCTATTTCTCATGGGAAAAGCAGAATGCAAAGATCTCACTCTACCTTTGCACTTCCCAGAAATATGAACTTAGGTCTAAATTAAACACTCTGAAGATGTTTCTTCATTCATAAAATCAGAATGATAATATCAGCTCTGCCTTATTCAGAATGTGTTTGTGTGAATCATAAATGTAGACATGGGTACCGCCTTAGTCCATTCAGGCTGCTATCACAAAATGCCACAGACTGGGTGGCTTATAAACAACAGAAATTCATTTCTCAGAGTTTGGGAGGCTGGAAGTCCAAGATCAGGGTGTCAGCATGGTCGGGGGAGGCCCCTCTTCTAGGTCACAGACTTCTTGTTGTATCCTCACATAGAGGAAAGGGGCAAAGGTGCTCTGTGTGGCCTCTTTTATAAGGGCACTAATACCATTCATGAGGGTTCCATCCTCACAACCTCCAAAGACCCCACCTCCTCATACCATCATTTTAGGGGTTAAGTTTCAATATGGTCATGTGCCAAATAATGACTTTTCGGTCAAAAAAGACTGTATATTATGGCGCTCACATAAAATTATAATGGAGCTGAATTTCCTGTAAGAAATAGAGAGTATGTTGTTCAGGAAGAATTTTTTTTTCTCTGATGGGAGCAGTATCTATGAGGCTTGGCCATAGATTCCCTCTCACTCTCAACACCTCAATTTTGAGTGCACATATTACTTCCCAGTCAGCCTCTGACCTGTTTCAGCACAGAGGAGCCTGTCTCCCCAGCATTACATATTCAGAGGGCACTACTGCCATCCCAGATCTAGCTTGATGGTCTTCAGAGTGCATCGCTGTAAATTCTTATTGAGGACCTAAGATCCTGTCCAAGAATACAGGTCCAAAGAAGCAGTGTTAACAAGCCTTAAATGACACTGCCACCTTAGTAAAAGCTTTCTGGGGCAGCGTGGAGCCAGCCTGTCCCTGTACTTTGGAAATATTTTCAGGTTGTAAAGATATAAAGCACAGATAAGTTTTATTTCTTCCACCAGCTCAATGCCAGAGAGAGCCCTTTGTGTCAGATAGGGACAGTGGAACCAAACACAGACTTCCAAATCAAAAACTGAGAATCTTCAGTTCCATGCCCTCTCCATGTTAAACATCCTCTTTTTTAATGAATTGCCACAAAGTTTATTAATCTAATCATTGCTCCAACATGCAATAGGCAAAAATCACATTGCCATGAAAATCCCCTATGCTGTCATAGCTGGGCGGCTCAGTTAGTTGGAGCATCATCCAGTGCATGAAAAGGTTGCAGGTTCAATTCCTGGACAGGGCACCTACCTAGGTTGCAGACTCCATTCCCAGTCAGGATGTGTAAAGGAGGCAACCCGTCAATTTTTCTCTCACATCAATCTCTCTCTCTCTCTCTCTCTCTCTCCTCCCCAATAAAAACATATCCTCAGGTGAGGATTATTTAAAATTCCTTCATCTCTCCATCTTGATTTCTTATTCTTCCTATCCTCAGGCCACTTTTCACTCCCTCCTGACAGTCTCTAGTATGGTGACCTACACCTGGGTAAGCCAGTTTCTTCTAGATATTTCCAGTCAATCCAGTCCATAGCCCTGTCCATGGAGCAGCATCGAAAGCTCAGTGTTCTATTTCTGACCCTGTCAGAAGGTAGCAGGAGAGGGCAGGTGGGACAGTATTTATAAAGTCTACAGTACTGTACAGGCCTTCACATTCACTCACTGCTCACTCACAGACTCACTTCCAGTCCTGCAAATTTCACTCATGGTAAGTGCCCTGTACAGGTGTACCATTTTTTATCTTTTATACCATATTTTTACAGTATCTTTTCTATGTTTGGATATGTTCAGATAACAAATATTTACCATTGTGTTACAATTGCCTACAGTGTTCAGTACAGTTATATGCTGTACACATTTGTAGTTAAGAAGCAATAGGCTATAGTACCATCTAAGTTTGTGTAAGCGCTACCTGTGATGTTCACACAATGACAAAATGGAATTTCTGAGAACGTCTCCCCACTGTTAAGTGATTCATGATTGTATATGAATTTGGGCGGACACATTCAGAGCATAGCAGATTCCCTGATGCACATTAAATGTCTAAAGCTGCACAGACATAGGCATACTATTTTGTGAGTTAATGCTGACTATAATTTACTGCTAATAGGAATAGAGCTAAGATGTGGGTGACTGACAAGATCAGATCAACAAAACATGTATGTACTGTTGGCTTAGAAATGTATTTTTGAAGCGTGTTGATATTTAAATATGGGTGTTTCTAATATTCTGGCAATTTTGTTCAAACAAAATACTGATGCCAAACTGAAGATCCAATCCAAAAGGTGCTAAAATGTCTACTCTCCTCTTTGAACCCGGTCAGTTCCTCTCTGCAAACCAGTTCATCCTGGGAATGAAGAGCCAGATCTTACTGTCATTCACCACCAAGCAAACCTACCTTTTCTCCAGTGCTCCCTCAGATGGCTTCAATATGTGGGCTTCGTAAAACCACTTAGTGAGATGCAAAGTAATAAAGGAGCAGCGTGAAAGGTTTACAAAACCTTTATCTACTTAAACACACCCCTGAAAAACAAATCAAGCAAAGTTTTACACCAGCTGTTAACAGATGTGACAGCAAGATGTGCTTACAGCAGTGACGTGGGATATCCATCAGAAGAAAGCCATTTACTATCTGCAGTTAACTACTCTATCAGCCTCCTTGCCAGCTGCCCTCTCTCAGCCTTGGACAGTTGCTCTTAGATGCCTCTATGGCAAATGAAACAACAATATCTAATATTTCAAGCTGAACTTATAGCCTGTCTCTAGCGAGGGTATAAAATTCATGCCACTTGGTTTATGTTCTGAGTCCATTTGAGGATTCTTTTGTTCTATTTCCTCACTTTGCCTTTGCTTCATTTTTCTTTTTTTTTAAATTTTTATCTTTTTCTTTTTAGAAAGAGAGAGAGGGAGAGAGAGAGAGATTTGTTTTTCCACTTACTTATGCATTCATTGGTTGATTCTTCTCTGTGCCCTGACAGGGGATCAAAACTGCAACCTTGGTTAACCAACTAAGGACCCAGCCAGGGCTGTCTCATTTTTCTTAAACCTAATTTTTACTTATTTCGATCTTGTAATATATGTGCCTTCATAAAGTACCTTTGTAAACTACTTTTTTATGATATACATCTTTGCAAACTATCTTCATAATTCCTTTTAGGAACAAGATAAATAAATAAATAAACAAACAAACAAATTGCTTCTCTGTTCACTTTTCAAGATTCAGCATTCATCTTCCCCAACACATGAGTGCCACATAGATTTTTCAACTTCCTCTCTGCCTACCCTACCCCTCCAAATATTGTATATGCAATTTCCTATCTTAGTACTATCTACCTTTCACCGTCACAAATGTTATCTTGTTTAATCATCCTCCTCCCAACCCCTGCTCAGAAAATTTAAATTATTTGTCTAAGTACATTCAGAGTCTGTATTTGAACCCTAGTCTAATTGATTCAAAATCTTATGGTCTTGCCACCATTCCACCCAACTCTCTGGTGTCTGTAGATTTGGCATTTAATAGGATTGAAACACCATTGAGCCTTCACCACCATATTTCCATTGCCACATTAGCTGGTATAAGCTTGGGCAACACCTCTTCAGCATGGCTCCTTGTCTCCATAAATCTTCTGACTCCAATTTTAAACTTTGTCCCATTATAGGCAGAACAAATACTTTGCCAAAATAAAATTTATCCTTGACATTCTGTGGAATAGTCCATTCCCATTATCAGGATATTTTCTAACTTACCACTATCAGTTTAAACATAAAGAATGATTATCAAATTTTTTTACTCTAAACCTCAACTCTCAATTCTTTCCTGAGTTTTCAGATCTCTGTCACATATCCTCTAATTACTAATTTCATTCTTATTCTAAACTCCAGATCCTACTCCCTAAAATTGATCTCCCTTCAACTATTCTATGTCTATCAGTGGAGTAATATCTCCCTCAATTCCCCAGGTATAAACATCTTAGAGTCTTAGTTTATGTAGAGAAAATGGAATTATAAAGTTTAACGGTGACTCCTGCTTCAGAACATGTTTTCTCTGGGCTGGAGCGGCTTAATTGGTTGAACCGTGGTCCATGCACCAAAGAGATGCCGTTTAGATTCCCTGTCAGGGCAGGTACCTGGGTTGTGGGTTCAATCCCTGGTCAGGGCACATGAGGAAGGCAACTGGTTAACGTCTCTCTCTAAGCATGTCCTCAGGTAAAGATTTTAAAAACTTTTTTAAACAAACATGTTTTAGACTAGTCACCTCAGCCACCTTCCTCCACATTAGTAAAAAGTTGACAATATTCATAACTTTATGAATATTATCATAAGAAAGAATGGAGTACTGATACATACAACAAGGTGGGATGCACCTTGAAAACATTATGCTAAATGAAAGAAGCCAGACACAAAATGTCACAAATTATATGATCTCATTTTATAACATTTCTAGAATCAATAAATCCACAGACTGGTGGTTGTCAGAGGCAGGAAAAAGCGGGGAGGAACTGCTTTTAATAGGTAAGGAGTTTTATTTTGGAATGATGGGAATGTTTTAGAACCAACCAGATAGAGGTGATAGTTGTACAACATTGTGCATGTACTAAATGCCACTGAATTGTTCACTTTAAAATGGTTAATTTTATGCTATGTGAATTTCACCTCAATAAATTACTTTTTTTAAAAACAGACTTCTAACAAATCTATCAGCTTTCAATATCTCCCTATTGCATTCCAATCTATCCCTTGCTGGCAGATTTATCTTCCTGGTATAACACTTTCATTAGGAATCCACTATGGTTTCCCTTTTTTTTATCAAGGTTAAACTCATCTGCCTTCAATGATCAGGGTCCTCAAACTTATTTTCCATAAATACTTCTACACATTAATGCTTGTCTCCTCAACAAATTTCAGATATGGCCCCTCAGGCTTATTTCTCAGGCCAGGAGTCTCAGTGTCCACCTAAAATTATCTAATGACCATCTTTAAGCTTCCTTCATCTTGTTCTAGCTTCTCTATGCATCACTAATATCTCTCTTCTTTGAACTCTTTACCCATTTCAGACAGTTCTAAAGAATGTAGTACTTTCATTTGATATGTAAAGTTCAAATTACCTAACCAGATCATAAGTTCCTTTCAGGCAAAATATCATGTCAGAGACATCATTGATTCTCACACTGTCCACTTCACTTTTGGGAATATAAGAATAACTTAATAAATGCTTCATTGATTACTCATTAACTACTACTCGGGAAATTCAATCATCTGTTTCTCCCACTCCTGCTAAGCTATAGTATACCCTTTGTTTGGGAAAATCCCCAACCTACTCTGTGAAGACTCTTTCACTTCCTTCATTTAGCAAGTAATAGTTTCTCTAATTTAGGGGAAATTGACTATATGCCATCCAACAAAGAATCGCCATTAATACACACAGTCCCAGGAGTTAAGGGGTACAATAACCATGGCAATTTACATTAGTCATCTTTTCTTCATAGGGAATTCCTGAAGCCACTTTTTAAATATTTTTCTGTAGAAAGAACAGCTAGTCAAAAGTGGAAAGACAGATATCTACGGAACCAATGCTTAGGAAACACACTTCAATATATGCCCCTCAATTTGTTAAAAAAAAACAAACAAAACAAAAAATAAATCATTTTTGAAAACACTAAATCGTTTGTCCAACCGACTAGTCCTTTACAGCCCTGTTCACTCTCCTTTGTCCCATATATTTATCATGTGGCATAATGGGAAAAGCATTACTATGCTAAAGCATTTTTAAGAGGTTATGGTTGGGTAAAAAGGGGGACATATGGAAATCAGTTAAAACACAAGTTCAAATCATGAAGCTGGAGTAAGGAAAGTAATTTTGCCTCTAAACTAGGGACATCTCAGTGATTAATTTTTAATAAGCCCAATGAGAATAAAGACAAGGATAAAAGGTCTTCCAGTTTTAAGTAGCTTTCTTTTCTGAGAAGCAAGAGTGCTATGCTATATAACAAAGCTGTAGAGGTGAAGTGGGAGTGGGAGCAAATTATAAACATATCAACACCCAATAGACATAGCTCCAAACACAGAGGAAATCTGATAAGACAAATCAGCATAATAAAGAGATCCCAATTACTTCTAATAACAGAGATTTGCAGTTTTCATGATATCACAATGACATCATTGTGCTTACATAATACATGCTGGTAAAGCCCATAAACTATGTTGTTTTATACATTTATATGTGTATTTTTTCATGATTAAAGTTCTTTCTTACTGTATTTTTTATGTCATATTTTCATGAGCAATTCCAGCTTGGCTTCAGAACAACATTTTTTCACCCACATGGGAAACCTTGCCAAACCTCCAAGGTTTTGCAATATTCCTTTGTAGTATTCATTCTATCAGAGAATCAAGAAAATATTAATTTTTTTCTAAAGAGAGAAGCATGCTTCCCTGCCAAACACCCAAGTTACAGTATGATATAATATTAACACATTCAGTATGTTCTCCAAAGACTTCAGTGGAGATACCATGGTAGCTGTTAGCTTCAATGAGAGGTGTATGTGTGGAATTAAGGAGCTGAATGTGGCTCAGAGCCCTTAAGCCTTTTCATGAACAAATACATAATTTAAGATTCTTGCTATCTTTTTTCCTAGCCAGTTCATATGATCAATCACTTCATTTTTCACAACCCCAGGACTCCTAAGATGCAATGCTTCTTAGATATCCTGCAGTGGGACCTTTTATTCAACACAGAATATCTTTACCATGAAAAACCATACAGGTTTGAAAGCAGAGATGACCTGTTCTCAATTCAGGACATTAGCCCCAGGAACTACAAAGTGTCTTTATTTCTTGAGGTTTAAATACATTTAAAAGCCACCATGGCAGCAGTTTGAAGGAGAAGAAAGAGGAGAAAATAAAGAGGACTGTGGGAGAAAGAGAAGAAAAAAATCAGAGAAGAAAGAATTTAGTCTCTAGGACACACGGAGGCTTGAGATAGCACACCCAAGTTATGTTTCTCTCTAAAACTCCTGGGTAGAATTGCATTTATGGAAATCCTGACTCGAATGTGCCCTCTTGGAAAGCCAAAGTAACTTAAAATTTAGAATTGTTTAAGTTTTAAATACCAGCAACATCAAACCAACTAGAAACTAGAAAAAAAGAAAAATGAGATTCATTGGAGAAAACCACAACCAACACCATGTGCAACGCAACTTAAACTCACCAAGGAAAGGATTATTCTCCCACAGTTTAGACTAACAAAGCCACATTCTAAAAGTTTCCCAGTCCTTTAATTAAAAGAAGCCCACTTGGATGATAGAAGTATGCCTATTCATAATGAGTCATCCCATGGCATATAATTTTAAGCCTGTAACTCATTATCAAGTTAAATCATATAGAATCTGGAATGCAATGATAGATGCTAAGGCTGGCAAAGGAATGAGGCCTCACACTAGTAACTAGTAACTGTGTGCGGGGGGAGAGGGGAAGGGTGTCCTCACCCCAACCGTGAAATGAATATGCAGTATTGACAAATGAGGCCATATGAAGCATTCATTTTCTGAGGTTCCTTGTTCAGTCAAGACACAGTGGTTATTTGATCAAGCCATAATAGGTATTCCTGTTTTCCAATAAGGAAATCAAGATGAATAATGAAATTTTTCTCAAGGCCACACATAGAAACATGCAGTTTCCCTATAAAAACTGAGCTCAGTCTTGGATAGGAAAAAAAAAATCACCCATTCATTGCAATACTCCTAGTGAACACATCCCACCAATTAGAGAATTAAGCAAGTATTGTCCATCCAGCCACTAAGTAACCTAGCCCTACATGTTCATAGGGAAACCTTTCTCAAAAATGGAAGAGTGGGGAAGTTACTGAGTAGAGCATCAATGCTCCAGGCTGGTAGTGCTAGACATGAAACTCCTTGTATAAGAATCAGTGGGGGAAATGGTAATAGAAGGAGACTTGACTTGGGGTGGTGAATACACAATACAATATACAGATGGTTATTATAGAATTGTACACCTGAAACCTACATAATTTTATTAACCAATGTCACCCCAATAAATTCAATGTAAAAATACTTTTAAAAAAAAGGAATCAGTGGGGAAACCTAAAAGCAATACAATTACCTCTCTTCATGACAACCAGTATACTTTGAATTACTGCTTGACTGTCAATCACTTCTTAAGAGTTACACATTGTCCCAGGAAGGGATAGGATAGTGAGCATGACCAAGGGTAGGCCAGCATCCTTCTTCATATAAAAATGGAGTCCAACCTGATACTATTTTATATTTTTTTTATTTGTTTGAACATAAGAAATGTGTTTTATTTAATACTTCTCAGTAGTCGATAAATTTATAAAATAACACTCTGGAGAGATGATAAATTCTACTTGGTAGATGAGGGGGAAAAAGATAAATTACTTGTCTTTGGTTATAATGTGAATCAATAGCAAACTCCGTGCCAATAAAATAGTATAAGTAGTTTTCATTCCATTCTTTTCGATGTCAAAATCATGGTCGTAATCTCTTAGCTATTAGGGTCAAACATATTGCTATAATAGTAGTTGCCTATAAAGTCAGTTTCCACAGTTCAGATTTTTATAAAGTACTCCATGGTTATAACATGAAGGTAAATAGAAAGACAATATGTAAAGAATCTACTAACCTCCATTTTAGGAGGCAGTTGGATAACCATTAACAAATATCTGTTGATTTGAATTCAAGATGGTGGATTTACACCAGGAAAAGTTGCTAAACAGATGTTCAGATGTAAGCTCAAAACAATAAAAAGAATTAGGGGGAAGATAAAAAGCATTAATGAATACAAGATTTTAACAGATTTCTAAGAGACAGCAGATGTGGCAATGGTAACCAATAAAACTAATTGGTTTCTTAAAGATGTTTAAGAATATGTTAAAATCATAAAATAAGAACAGGGTACTATGGAAAGTGAGAACTAAAAAATATGACAAAGATCTAAGAAGTTAAAATATAATCATTACCCTTATGATTCAGCAATTCCACTCATAGAATATATCTAAAAGAGGTGAAAATATATGTTTGCACTAAAATTTGTACTTGAAAGTTCCTAGCAGTAATACTTTTTAAAAATAATGTAAACAAGTCAAATGTCCATCATCTGATGAATGGATAAACAAAATGTGATATGTCCATACAGTAGAATATTATTCAGCCAGAAATAGAAAGGAAGCACTGATATATGCTACTATGTGAATCAACCTTGAAAACATTATGCTAGGTGAAAGAAGCCAGATACAAAAAGCCATATAATATACAATTCCATTTATATGAAATATGTAGAAAGAGACATCCATAGAGACAGAAAGCAGATAAGTGTGTGCCAGGAGCTGAGGAGAGGGGGAAATATGAAGTGACCACTAATGGGTACAGAGTTTCCTTTGAGGATGATGTAAATATTATAAAATTCCATAATTATAATAGTTGCAAAACTCTGTGAAGATACTAAAAGCCATTGAATGGAATACTTTAAATGGGTGAACTTATAGTATGTGAATTATATATCCCAATAAAGATTTAGACAGATCTAAAATCTTCAAGCAAATAATCAAGAGACTATTCCCGAGCTGAAGAATCAAAAAATGCCCTCACCTAAATATGTCATTAGGAAATTTCCAAACCCCAGGGAGAACTGGAAGTTTCTAAAATCTTACAAATTCTCATCTACAAAGGAATGAGTCAGAAGACAGTTGACCATTGCTTTCACTGCTCAGAGGGAAAATGATTTTTAACACAGAATTCTCTATCCAACCACACTACAAATCAAATATAAATCAATGAGTACTAAGAAAATTTCCCTTTCATGCATCCTTGATTAGGAAGTTTCCTAAGGACACACTCCCCCCAAAAATGTGGATGAAAACCAAGAAGTAAGAAGTTATGAGATTTAGAAAGAAGCAAATTCAACTAAGTAGAACAAAAGAGAGCAGTCCCAAAATGCCAGCTCTGTAATAACCTGTGAGGGAGCCATCCAGATCGCAAGCAAGAGGACAGAAGGCTCCTAGAAGGTATTTGAGAATATTCCCTTTATTCCAGGGACTACATACAATCTTTGAGAAAGAAAAATAACATAAGCATAGGATAAAGGTAGTTAAAGATGGAAGTTTAAAAAATTATCATCTCCCATAATGGGCATTTTCTATAACAGAAAATCAATAGAAAATGTTAAAAATTAAAAAGAAATAAAGAATTACGTTGTTTTTTTTAGTGAAATGTAGGTAACCATCGGAAGAACTTAATTTTTTAAAACTCAAAAACAGTTAAAAATTAAATGTGGCCAATCAGTGTGGCTCAGTGATTGAGCATCAAACTGTGAACCAGGAGGTCACAGTTCAATTCGAGATTACGCACATGCTGGGTTGTGAGCTCAGTCCCCAGCAGGGGGCATGCAGGAGGCAGCCAATCAATGATTCTCTCTCATCATTGATTTTTTTTATCTCTCTCTCCCTCTCCCTTATTCTCTGAAATCAATAAAAATATTTTTTAAAAGAAATTAAATGTGGTTTCCTCTAATAAGCAAGATTAGTGGTAGAAAAAAGTGGAAAATGGACTATTATCTTATTACTAGAGGCCCGGTGCACAAAAATTTGTGCACTCGGGGGGCGGGGGGAGGGGGTTCCCCCAGCCCAGCCTGTGCCCTCTCGCAGTCTGGGACCCCTCGGGAGATAACGACCTGCTGGCTTAGGCCTGCTCCCGGGTGGCAGAGGGCAGGCCCAATCCCTAGGTGCAGCCCCTGGTCAGGCTCAGAGCAGGGCCGATTGGGGAGTTGGGGCGCCACCCC
>NW_005371791.1:2054242-2089224 GCF_000412655.1 Myotis brandtii | reverse complement strand
GGGAACGTTGGAGTTCGCAGCAAGCAAGCCTTGTGCTCGCTTCAGTGCCTGGCTGCCGGCCACCATCTTGGCTGACAGTTAATTTGCATATACTCACTGATTAGCCAATGAAAAGGGTAGCGGTCGTACGCTAATTACCATGTTTCTCTTTTATTAGTGTAGATTACCACCTTTCAATAGAATTTTATTAACTATCATTATGTATTATTTTGTTATAATTTTTTAAACATTGAAAAATAAAATATATTCACTTACTGACCACTTACTGCACGTGAAGTACTATGTTAAGGTACAAAGGGAAATATAAAGATGAACAATTTATAGTTTCCATGGAATAAAACCAAATATACACACCAACTATGGGATTTGATAAACTGAAATAAATATTATGAGATATCACTTCTCTCCCAAAAAAAGGTGCAGTGAGTGATTAATTCTGCCTATAAATAAAGCAAAGTTGTATAAAAGTGGCAGCATTTGAACTAAACCCTAAGTATTGGTAGGATTTTGATGGATGGAGAAAGGAAAAAGTATATTCCAGTTTGTCCTAAAATACATTCCACAAAAGGGCAATCATTTTTAGACATTCCTAACCAAAAGCCAATTACACCTTCCAGGAAAGAGCTGTTATTTTTGAAATACTCATCTGAAGAGGAGAAGAAATATTCAGAGTATTTCATGCTAAGCTCAGACTTACCTGCACCAGAAAATATTTTCTGAGCTTATGAGTCACTTAGTTGCTTAAAGAATAAAATCCAGAGAGAAACAAGATTGTTGTGTGTCAGTGACCATGAAGATTAAATTCATTTACCTAGAACAGTTTCTGTTGACTTAAATACGCTTTAAGTTGACTTCTCTCATTCTGTAGGGAAAATAACAGGGCTTGTTTCATGGAAAATGTTCACACTGAATCACAGTCTAAGTGTTTTTTTTCTTTTTATTTATTTTTTATTAGTGCATATTTTGGTCATTTTTAACTCCCAATACATATTTATTGAAGACTTAGATTTATAATCAAATATATTGCTATCTATGCCAACAAAATGATTTAAGTATTTTATTTATCATTGATTTTTTTTAAAAAATGAGGTTTTTTTTTTCCAAACCAAGTCAATTTGGAGTCAAAATAGGTGATCTTTACTAAAACTTAATGAGATTTGCCATGAAGTCATATGAAACAAAAAAGATCACAAGAGAACTTTTTTATTAAAACAGTTCATTTTTGTTGTCAAATATTTTTAAAGTAATTAGTCTTCTTTTTAACACCTGTGTGCTTTTTATTACTTAAATAGACTTTAAAAAAATTGCCATGAGGATGAGAGGGGAACTTTGAATATTTTAAAAGCTTAAAGAACAGATTTAAAGTTAATGATGATTTTTTAAAATAACTATAAAGTTTTTATTAAAATCTCCTGTCTCCTGTTTATTCTTCCACTTTACCTGCTTAATCTCAACTGCTTTCACATATCAACCTCATTTACTCAGGCAGAGATAAGGCTAGTGGGAAAGGAAAAATGTACCTTAATGTTTCAAGTTGACAAATACTTACTGAGTGCCTATTTTGTACAAAGAACTATGCTAGGTACTCTGGAGAATACAAAAGTAGTGTGATACCTGATCTCTGTCCTCAGTCTTCTATAGAGAGATTAAATGAACATGAAATTGCAAAACAATGCACTATAAGAATAAGTGCCCATGGGAGGGGCACAGACAGCAACTCAGAGTTTCAGAGAAGGAAGCACTTAGAATGAGCTGAAGTGGAGTGAACTGATGGTCTCCAAATATGATGTGGGCTGAGTTTAAAGAGTTGGGTGGCCGGTCAGTGTGGTTCAGTGATTGAGTGTCGACCTATGAACCAGGAGTTTACGGTTGGATTCCTGGTCAGGGCACATGCCCATGTTTTAGGATCAATCCCCAGTGGAGGGCCTACAAGAGGCAACTGATCAATGATTCTCTCTCATCATTAATGATTCTCATCATTAATGTTTCTCTCTCTCTCCCTCTCTCTCTCTCTCTCCTTCTCTCTCTCTCTTTCTCTCTCTCTCTCTCTCCCCACCCTCTCCCTTCCTCTCTGAAATCAATAAAAATATTTTAAGCAGTGCCCAAGGACCTCCACATGCTGCCCATGGACCTAAAACCCAGCAGAGCCACCCTAGGGCTGTACCCGAACTGGAAAGGGAGATTGCAGCCACAGTATTTTTTCCCCCTGTATGTTTGGCCTGCTTTTTTGTGAGGGACTTCCCTCATAGCTCTGGTGGATCCTTGGCTGTCTATTCATGAGCGTTCCATATACATATTCAAGGCTAGTCTTCTGGTGGGCCTCTTGGCGTTTTATCAGGATTTCTGGAGGGAGCAAAGAACAACTCTTGCATATATTTCATCAGGTTTAATGGAATAAAAAAAAAGGCAGAGGGAGATTTGAAACAGACACACAGGAAAGGAGGCCATGGGATGAAGGAGGCAGAGATTGGAATGATGTAACCACAAGCCAAGGAATGCCAGGAGTCCCAGAAGCTGGCAGAGGCAAGAAAGGATTTTCCCCCAAGTCTTCAGAGGCATCTTGGCTCTGCAACAACTGCATTTCAGACTTCTGGCCTCCAGGACCACAAGAGAATAAATTCCTGTCTTTTAAGCCCCCACCCCCACCCCCAAAATATACCTATACTAATAAAAGGGTAATATGCTAATTAGACCAGATAGATCGGATAGACCAGATGTCTTCCAGACATCATTCTGGACATCCTTCCTGACAAAGCCGGGGTGTGGCCAGCCTGCAAACTGCCCACGGCCCCTCGCCCAGGATGGCCCCAACCTCCAGTGGGGACCCCCACCCTGATCGGGGGCATGGCTGGCCTGCAAACCCCAAGACCCCTTGCCCGGCTGGCCCCGTCCCCCAGCGGGGACCCCCCACCCCAATCTGGGGCCCCCTTCAGGGCAGGCCAGCCAGCCCCCACCCATGCACCAGGTCTCTATCCTATATAATAAAAGGTTAATATGCAAATTGACCCTCAAGGCAGAACAACCAGAATGACCGCTGGACCAATCACTATGAGGTGCACTGACCACCTCTTGGTCCCTTTCCCTGGCCGACAGGCTCCGATCGCCTGATGGCCACCTACGGCGGGGGTGGGGCTGGAGAGCGGGCAGGAACAGCCGACCTCTCGGTCCCTTCCCTCAGCCATCAGGCACCGATCTCCCAATGGCAAACAAGGAACTGGGGCAGGGGGGCGGCTGTGGGCAGCTGGGGAAGATGGCCCTGACCACAGGCCAGGCCTAGGAACCGTACTTGCACACGAATTTCGTGCGTTGGGCTTTTAGTATATGTATATGTGTGTTTTTGTAATCTTTGCCCTAGCCAGTTTGGCGCGGCATATAGAGCGTCAGAGCATTGGCCCACGAACTGAAAGGTCCCAGGTTCCACCTCGGTTGCAGGCTGATCCCAGGTCCTGGTCGAGATGCCTGCGGGAAGCAACCAATCAATATTTTTCTCTCTCTGTCTCTCCCCCTCCCTGCCACTCTCTCTAAAAAGTCAATGGATCCCTGACCGGTTTGGCTCAGTGGATAGAGCATCGGCCTACGGACTGAAGGATCCCAGGTTCGATTCTAGTCAAGGGCATGTACCTTGGTTGAGGGCACATCCCCAGTAGGGGGTGTGCTGTAGGCAGCTGATTGATGTTTCTCTCTCATCGATGTTTCTAACTCTCTATCCCTCTCCCTTCCTCTCTGTAAAAATCAATAAAATATATTTAAAAATAAAAATAAGTAAATAAATAAATAAAAAGTCAATGGAAAAATATCCTCAGGTGAGGATTAACAAAAAATAAATAAAAATTTACAAAATAATAAAGGGTTGGATGGGTAGAGAAGAGAAGCAAACTCAGGCCACACAAAGATGACGTGAGCACAGTTGCAGACAGGGAGGAATATATTGTATTTGAAGTTTTAACTTGACCAAACTGAGGCAAACTCTCAGGAAAGACAGAGATACGTTCGGAGTGTTAGAAGGCAATTTGTAAGCAATCTTCAAAGTATTATGTTGGCAATAGGAAAGCACTGAAATGTGAGATGGAGAATGACATAGCAAAATCAGCTTTTGAGTAGAGTAATACTGCAACCTAGTACAGAGCAAACATTAAGAGAAGTATAAGACATAATTGTATTCATCTTTTCGAAGGTGAGGTGATGAGAATCTAAATTATGGTGGTAGAAAAAAAATAGAATAGAAAGAGCAAATATGAACAAAAAAAATCAAAGAATGAATAAACAGGATTTGTTTGTTGACTAATATAAGACAGACTTGGGTATATATCCTATATAATAAAGAGGTAATATGCAAATTAATGCTCACGCCCTCATAAGATGGCTGCCTATGACCAGGCCAGCAGGGGGGTTAGTGAGGGACGACCAAACGACTGAACAAGCAGGCTGTGTGGGGCGACCAGACCGGCAGGGGGGTTAGTGAGGGACAACCGAGTGCAGTTGGGGGCAAGCAAGCCAGCAGGGGGGGCAGTTAGGGATGATCAGGCTGGCATGCAGAGGCAGTGAGGGCCGATCAGGCCAGGGGGAGGGGGTCAGTTAGGGGCGACCAGGCAGGCAGGCAGGTGAGTGATTAGGAGCCAGTGGTCCAGGATTGTGAGAGGGATCCCAGATTGGAGAGGGTACAGGCTGGGCTGAAGGGGACCCCCCCCACGTGCACGAATTTCGTGCACCGGGCCTCTAGTGTAAATATAACTGTAAACTTCCAATCTCAACATGTCTAAAACTGAGTTCAGAATCTCCCCCCCACCCAAACCTGTTCTTCCTTCAGGTTCTTTATCTCAGTAAATGGTATCTTCATCCATCCCGTTGCCCAAACCAGAAAACTAGATGGAAGATGGTGCCAATCCTTCACTCTTTCCTATTCCCATTCCCATCTCCAAACAAGCACCAAGTCCTAATATTCCTCTGTTATTTCTCAAATCTACCCTACTTCCTGCTATTCTTTCCCTGGTCCAGGCCACCATCAGCTCTTTATCACAAGACTCCCAAACAGTCTCGCTGTCATTCATCCCCATGTTCCCCATTACATTCTTAAAACAGAAGCCTGAATTAACTTTCTAAAATGTAAATCTGATCTGATAATAGCAATATTTTAATTTAACCTATTCACATAAGCGTATTAAATATAGCTTCTTTATTTTCTTTAATCTTCTTCCTATAAAGTAATAGAAGAGTAGGAGATACGTAAACTTGCCAATTGACAGCATTTTTATTTCTTCTGTTTTAAATCTCTTTCATGTAGTTCAAACTTCCCTGGAATTTTGTTCCAATTGGCAGGCGTCTTCTCTTTTGTCTCTTCAATAACACTATCTTATAGCCTCTAGGAATCTTCTCTTCAGATGAGATTCCCCCTGGTAATAGTTCTTCAATAGGAGTTCCCTCTTCACTCCTCAATCCACTAAATCCATTTATTCTTTTTGTTGTGGTGGTTGTGGTGGTTGTTGAGAGTATTACAGATGTCCCCCCCACCCCGTTTTCCCTCATTGCCCCCCTCCACCCAGCTCTTGCCCTACCCCAGGCCTTCACTGCATTATTGTCTATGTCCACGGGCAATGCATATACGCAGTCTTTTCTTTGTGTAAAACTGGGCCTATTTGGAAATAGCAAAATCTAGTCTGTACCTGTCCATGTTCAAGTTATGTAACTGGGGGTGTATTTGTAACCAGTGAACACAGTCCATCAGCCCCTGTAAAGGCTCTGAAATGGCACCTGGGGGCAACAGTAAGGTGCCTTGGAGAATTTTTTTAAAAGAACATTAAGATTATCCTGTAAATACTAAAAATGTTTTGCCTCCCAGATTTTTCCTTTTTTTTCTGATAAAACTATTCCATTTATGGAAAAACTAAATCCTATATTTAAAAATCACACATATGGAGGCACAGTAGTTATTAATTTTTTCTCTCCATCACTCTTTTCCCCTCCTCCTTACATTAACAAACACTACTAACTTTATAAAAGGGTTTTATGGAACTCAGATTGGAGTCTTTTCTTTTCCTGGACACAGCAATTGGTCCAGGGAGATCACATGAACCAAACAGCACCACTGAGAATCTTCCTAGTATTTCTTTGCTGAGGATGCTAAAAAAAGAATCTCTTATTTCTCAAGTCACTAAATCAAAGGTTGCCTGTAGACAGGTCAACTTCTCCCCCATTTGCTTCACCATGAAGAGAGCAAATATGGGGCAGACTTCAGAGGGAAGCAGAGACAAGGTAGACAAATCGGGAGCCCTGACATCATTCAGGTCTCTAGTCCTAATCATTGCTAAGGTCGGTGAGACCCTTGCCCTTTCAATTACATTTCCTTTTGTCATGTAAGCTGATGTGGGCTTCTATCAGTACAACCAAGAGTCCTGACAATTCAGGAGGAAAGCGAGGACATACAAATTCAGAATGCTGATAATAACCATGGACTTTGGAATCAGACAGACCAGGGTTCAAATTTTAACTCTTTCACTCATTATCATGTAACCTTGGATAAATTACTTAATTTTCACATTTCTCAAGTCTCCATTGGGAAGAAATAACACTTACTTTAGTTTGTGGGGATTCCTTGATAGAATATATATGTCAGTCGATAACACCAACAAACGTCCAATAAAGATTTGTTTTTAATGTTGTCATTATTATTATCATTAGTGTCATGATCTAAGACAGTAAAGTTGCTTTCAAGCCATAACAAGGCCTGACCATAAGCTTAGATATTAATATATTATTATATTTATTAGAAGGTGGTTTAATCAGAGAGCTATACAATTGTGAATATACAAAATATTTTATTCTTGTATTATTATTTCTTAATGATTGTATTATTTTCCATATGAACAACTATAAGCCTACTTCCGCCCCACCCTGTACTTTGGCTGGTCCCTGGTAGGACAATGTAAACACGGAGTCCTCTTGGAAGATAAACGCATCTGAATTGGTCTCAGGGAGTGCCACTAATCCTTTGGTTCACAGAAACTACTCCCTTACTTTGATTCCATATTAACCAAAGTGTCTTTTGATATGGTCCACTGGACAATATCTCTAAGAGAGATCAGTGAGGGCTAATAAAACTGGAACCCCTTCTGCAGCTGCTTTTGCAGCTGGTTTTCAAGGATGTCCTTTCTCGTTGGCTGCTTGCCCCCAAGGAAGATGATGTCCAGTGTGTCTAGCCTCTGAGGCTGGATTGCTTACAAGGGCCAGGCCAGTAATGTAAATGAGAAGCAGGCTGGGTGGGAGACAGGTGAAGGGGACTTATGGATACAGAAAAAGCATGCCTTATCTTCTCATTTCCAGCCAATTGTTGCATATGAAAATGCAGAGCCATTATTGACAGATTGCCTAGTTTTGAAAAGAACTTGGAAATGTGGATTAATAAAATAAATAATGATAAAAATCTACTTATAGAAGAAGGCTATTTTTATAAAATTTTAATGATATATAGGCCAGACAATAACCACTAGATTTAGCCTACAGGTACTGGTTTGAATATAATACTCTGAATACGGATAACCTTAGTCAATAATTTCACTGCCACATCTCTTTCACTCGCTATTTCTCTACTACTCGGTAAGCATATATCCTTTGAGACTCCCTAGGTAAAATTTTACTATAGAATGCCTAGGGAAGGACCACGTGATGCAGATGGGTATTTAATAAGACCTCTTAATAATTTTAAATATCAATTTGAAATAGAGGTAAGCCTCCAATATCTTGCAAACTCCACCAAAATTACACCAAAGGACAAAGAATATGGGAGATATGATGACAGCTACTAAATTTTAGAAACAAAAAAACAAAAAGATTAGTGGTAGATGACCTAGCAGATCTCAGAAAGCAAGCAGTAAGGAAAGCCAATAGTTAGATTATACCAACCCTTGGAGACTAACAACAGTGAGTAATCTAAAACTGGGGGGTGAAAGTAGGGCTAAAAACCAAGAGGACTGGTTGGAAGTGTGATTGAGCAGCAATTAAAATTCTCCTATTCCTATCCTCCTGCAGAAGAAAACTAAAGGCTCTCTGGAGATAGTAGGGAGAAGATCTATGAATCAGAGGACACCAAGTAAGTCAAGGGCACTGGGACCATTCTGAAAATGAAAGGATTAAGTGGAAGTGTGCAAACCGTGTTGGGAAATTGAGCATTCTTCAGGCTTAGATAAAAGAATTGAAGGTGCTAACACTACGGGTTCTCCGATAAAATGTCCAGTGAATCAGACAGCTGGCAAGGCCCACTGCCAGGCTAAGAAACTCCAAACAACTTTTAGGGCCCCACTCTTAAATATGAGAAGACAACCAAGGATCACCAGACATTTGATAAGATATCTAATATAAAAGACAGCATGAGGGAAAGAAACAATGCAAAGGAAACAGAGACAACAAAATGAGAAAAACTTTACCAAAACGTACCATTAGCATCCTCACAGAGGTAGATTACAAAATTCAAAAAAGGTTTTTGAAATTAAAAAAAAAATAGCAGAAATGAAAAACTCAATAGAAGAGTGAAAAATCACATTGAGAAAATATCCCTGAAAGTCAAGCAAAATGATGGTGATGGAAAATTGGAAGACTGTGTCCAAATTAGAGGATTCATTCAGTAACTTCATTGTCCAAATAATGAAAGTTCCAGAACAAAAGAACAGAGAAAATGGATGAAAATAAATTCAGCAATAAAATAATTTAAGAAAATTATCTAGAACTAAAAGACATGAGTTTCCTGATTAGACGGTTCTCTGAATATCCAGCCCAATGGACGGAAATGTATCATGGTAAAATTACAGAACACATGGCCTGAGAAAACTTCATCCTACAATTTTCCAGAGAGAAAAAGACAGGTTGCATATCAAAGACTAAAGATCAGAATGACATGCCTAGCTAAAACATTGGAGAAAACAGAACACATACATTCAAAATTCTGCAGAAAAATGACTCCCAGTCTCAAAATCCATTCACAAGAAAACCACTAACTGCATGTGAAGTTTAAGATAAAGACATATTCAGACACGTGAAGTGTCAGACTACTTGTCTGCCTTACACTGATGTACAGAAAGCAAGTGGAGGAAATGCTCTGAATAAATGAGGAAACAAAATGAGTCAATGTAAAACCTGGTATCCACAGAAAAAGAAAACAAAGGAATCCCAAAAATATTTGGATTGGAATGCCATAAATTTCCAGAACACCAGAGGAAAATAAAACTTACTTAGGAAAGGGAAAGTACCAATGATATACTACATGGCTTACTCTGTTTAATTTGTATGCACTATATCATATTATTTTCAATATATTATGTATTATGTAATTGCATTACGTGAAGACTGAATTTTAATCTGACCAAAATAACAACGTAACTCTATTTAAAAGAGAGAAGGCAGGGAAACATGGCTGAATATAGCAGGGGGTGGAAAGTATGTGTGAAGAGCTAAATCCTCATCTTTCGCTAGATAATCAATAGATGATTCCTAAAATTTTAACAAAAGAGAGGGACAGATAAGAATATAAATGTGTATGAGGTACCATCTCACACCTGTCAGAATGGCTATCATTAACAAATCAACAACGACAAGTGCTAGAGAGGATGCAGAGAAAAAGGAACCCTCGTGCACTGCTGGTGGAAATGCAGATTGGTGCAGCCATTGTGGAGAGCAGTATGGCGTTTCCACAAAAATTTAAAAATGGAACTCCCATTTGACCCAGTAATACCACTTCTAGGAATATATCCCAAGAAACCAGAAACACCAATCAGAAAGGATATATGCACCCGTATGTTCCAATTTACAATAGCTAAGATTTGGAAACAGCCTAAATGTCCATCAGCAGATGAGTGGATTAGAAAACTATGGTACATCTACACAATGGAATACTATGCTGCTATAAAAAAGAAGGAATTCTTACCATTTGCAGCAGCATGGATGGAACTGGAGAGCATTATGCTAAGTGAAATAAGCCAGTCAGAGAAAGAAAAATACCACATGATCTCACTCATTTATGGATAATAAAGACCATTATAAACTGATAAACAAAAATAGATACAGAGGCAGAGCAGCATCAAACAGACTGTCAAACTACAGTGGGAAGGCTGGGGAGAGGTGGGGGGGAGAAGGTAAGAGATTAACCAAAGGACTTGTATGCATGCATATAAGCATAACCAATGGAAACAAGGAGATAAATGTCAAACCCTACAAATCAGCTAATAAAATTGAGTAATTGCCTGAAAAGAAAGAGAAAGAAAAAGGACGAGAGGAGGAGGAGAATGTTGGGGGTGGGCAGGGGTGGAGGGGTGGAGGGTAAGGAGTGGATAATGAGGGAATGAAAGAAGAATAATTCTCAAACATATCTTGAAACACTTTTTGAATCTCTCAGTTTGTGCATCTATAACTTTGTTAAACATAAAAACCAATTAAAAATAATTTTAGCCCTTGGTGCATGATCTGATGGTTGAGTATCAGACATTGCACCAAGAAGTCGCTGGTTCCATTCCCAGCCAGGCATATGCCCGGACTGTGGGGGTGGGGGAGTTAGGAGGGGGAGTATGCAGGAGGCAGCTGATCGATGTTGATGTTTCTCTCTCATCGATATTCCCTCTCCCTTCCTCTCTCTCTATAAAAAAAACAACAACAAAAACATATTAACAACAATAATAATTTTAAACAATGTTATTTTAGACTACTCCTAGTTAGTGAGAAAACAAATTGAGAGAAAAATTAACACCCAGCACCATGTCTGACATATAGTAAGAACTTAAATTGATTTTGATACTTAAATATATTCATGGATAAATCAATCAATCAATTAAAGATAACTTATTTATTTTAATTAATTGTAAAAATAAATGAATCCACTAAAGATCCAATCAATAAAAGAACCAAGTAAGTTTATGAATAAATAAATAATGAATGAAATGACAATGAGGTACCATCTCACACCTGTCAGAATGGCTATCATCAACAAATCAACAAACGACAAGTGCTGGCGAGGATGTGGAGAAAAAGGAACCCTCGTGCACTGCTGGTGGGAATGCAGACTGGTGCAGCCACTATGGAAGACAGTATGGAGTTTCCTCAAAAAACTGGAAATGGAACTCCCATTTGACCCTGTGATCCCACTTATAGGAATATATCCCAAGAAAACAGAAACACCAATCAGAAAGGATATATGCACCCCTATGTTCATAGCAGCACAATTCACCATAGCTAAGATTTGGAAACAGCTTAAGTGCCCATCAGCAGATGAGTGGGTTAAAAAATGGTGGTACATCTACATATTGGAATACTACGCTGCTGTAAAAAAAGAAGGAACTCTTACTATTTGCAATAGCATGGATGGACCTGGAGAGCATTATGCTAAGTGAAATAAGCTAGTCAGAGAAAGATAAATATCACATGATCTCACTCATGTGTGGCATATAAAGAACAACATAAACTCATGAACAAAAATAGATCCAGAGTCATAGAAGCATTGAACAGACCGTCCAACCTAAGAGGGAAGGTGGGAGTGGGGAGGGATGGTAAGAGATCAACCAAAGGATTGTATGCATGCCTATGAGCATAACCAATGGACACAGACAGTAGGGGGGTGAGGGCATGTGCTGGGTGGTGGGAGCAGCAGGGGAGAGGTCAATGGGGGGAAAAGGAGATTTATGCAATACTTTAAACAATAAAGAATTTAAATAATAAAAATGAATCAAAAAAACAATGTTGCAAAAATAGCATCAACTTGTTTTAACTTTCAACTTTTAGTATTTGTTTATGTGCAAATTCCTATCATCAATTCAGTCACTAATCATCCCTGGCATAGAGTAGATATTAAGCAGTGTTTGTTTTTTTAAACGAACACACAAATAAATGTTGTAAAAGAATTTCTCATCAGTCACAAAATTTAGAGTAAAAAGATACTTTCACTTTCCTATAAGGTCTCTCATTCTCTTGCCATTATCTGGCACTGTACTGCTTTCAATTTCTTTCCTGCACTCTTCTTACTGTTACATGTTCACAAAAAGCTTACTTTAAATTTCCTTAGCACATCATTAGTGCCTTTGCATTAAAAAAGGAAACCTTTAGGAAATGATTAACATTTGCTATTCCAAGTCACCAGTTTCTCTGATACCGAGGAAAAGGATGAAATGAAAGCCTCATAATAGAATCTAGAGAGAAAGAAAAGGCAGATTCACTTGGATTGATTCCAGGAATCAATCTGAGAAATGAGGCTATCTGACCTCAGCAGAGCAAAGTGGGTAGAGCAGGTGGGCTGGGAGTCACAAGAGACGAATCAGGTGCACTGGGGCCTATCCTCAGCCTGGGTCTCCTTGCCTAGTTTCTTCACTTGGACTGGAATGCTATAAATTTCCGGAACACCGGACACGCCCAGGTTCCAATGCAAGTACAAAAACATTTTCTATCGCCAAATCCAAATTATTTTTGTATCATCTACCATTTAAGATTATGTCCTGTTCTTTCCTTTCCCCTCAGAGCAGATAAGCAAGAATCAACTGTGTAGTCATTAACTGAGAAAAAGAAAATGGATTAATGGATTGACCAAAAATGCTGCAGGGTCACAATGGACTAGGGAATAGAATGCTGTTTAATATCACATCCCCAACTCAATCAGTGACTTATGCAAGAGAGTAACTGCTTACCTCAAGTTCAGCTGTTAGGTGAGAACAACATGTCCTTAGCATGCTGTGAAAACGAAAAAGATAACATCTTAAAATACTGAAATACTTGGGGAAAAAATGATACCATAGAAACATGATCTTATCACCACACTCCAATGTATCATATATTTATTTTTTTCATACACAGTACAAACAAAACTCTTCCATTTGCAGACACAAGCATTTGAAAAGCAAGACACTGCAACCTGTTTTGTGAGTAGATTTTTTTACTGAGACTTTAGAGAATATACATTTCTACCCTCAGTCCTATGCATTTATTTGATTCTAATAAATGTTACACATATTCAAGTGAGAGAAAACCTTGGTCAATAACTTTAACCAAAGTTTAGAATTAAGTCTTTACAAATGATGGATATATGTTCCCTGAGGTTTAGAAGAAATAGAAAAGTACAATTTTAGGCTACATTTTATTTCAATTTCATTGTGAGCTTTCAAAGTTACTGATACCTTTTAAACATAACATTTTAAAAAACATAGTAAAGGGCAAATATGATAACCTGGTCTTTATTTTGCATAATAAAGGATTGGCTAGTAGTATATATAGGAGATTGACATTTTCACTTTCAAACTATAGTCCATATCTATTGATCTGAATGGCAAAATGCCAGGAAGAATTCTATGCCTAAATACACGGTAGGTCAGAATATAAAATGTGTTTCAATGTATGTGCAACACATACATTGTTAGTAGTTTCCACAGCACTGTATTGAAAAATTCTGAGGCCACTTCTGGTTTCTGTGATAGAGTGCTATGATCAACTAACACTGTCTAATAACATGCATTCTTTGTTCCATCTCTGGGATAGAATGCAAAGGTCCCTTCACATAGGGACACTTTTGTTATTAGTTATTACTGTTTCAGTTAGATGGTATTAGTATTTATTTGTTATTGAGAACCTGCTAATTACCACACCCCAGGCTTTTGACATTTTCCACACAGAATCATCTCATTATTTCTCACAACAATCCTCTTTTGGATGTATTATCCACTGTTCCCATGTAAGCAAATGAGCAAAGATGCTAAGCCGTTTTCCCAAGGCCAACAGCTAATAAGTTGGGGGAAGTTGGGACAGATGCAAACTCTAGTCTATTGACTCCCAAGTTATTGTGCTTTGCTTTACTCAAAGGTCAGGAACTCTGAAAGGACTCTGAAGGACCTCATTTAATGGTACTTTTCTGTAGTGAGACGACTTAAAAGTTTGTCTAAAAACTGTTGGCTCGAAGTTTCCCCAACCTCGTTGCTTCAAATAGCTTTTCTCCACAGAGCCTCTTCAAAACTTCCCTCTCTAATTGCTTTCTTCCCCTCCAGATACAAATATGCACTGGTCTCCTCTTCTCTCTGCTAAACTTAATCTACACAAGTCTCTCCTCACTAAGCCTCCCTGATTCCACCCACTTTCTTCAGCTCTGCCTCTGCTGAGGGGCTGCCAAGCAGGTCGTTTAACAGGCCCACACTGTCTCTGCAGCTGAGTGCTTGAAACATGAACATTACCTGACGTTTCAGGATTCAGCCAGAGAGCTTCTCATCTTCCTAGGTTGACCCACAACACCTCACTGGGGCATGATGCTTGTTGCATTCGTTTGCTAGGGCTGCCATAACGAAGTACCACAAACTGGGTAGCTTAACACACAGAAATTCATTCTCTCATACCTCTGGAGGCTAAAAGTCCAAAGTTAAGGTGTCTATGGAGCCATGCTCTCTCTAAAGGCTCTATGGGAGGGTCCTTCCTTGTTTCTTCTGAGCTTCTGGTGGTTGCTGGCCATTCTTGGTGTTCCTTGGTTTGCAGCTGCATCTCTCCAGTGTGTGTATGTGTGTGTGTGTGTGTGTGTGTGTGTGTGTGTGTGTGTGTATTTATGTTCACATGGCATTCTCCTCTATGTGTGTATGTCTCTTTCACGGTTTTCATAAGGACATCAGTCCTATTGGATTGAGGCCCACCCTACTCCAATATGACCTCATCTTAACTTGATTGGGGTTAGGACTTGGACATATCTTTTTTGGGAGACACAATTCAACCTATACCAACATTACATCAGCACAACCTGAAATTCTTTATTGGATCCAATTCATATATTCTCTATTTACTAAGACCATTGATAAGAGACTCTGGAACCACACAAGCATAAACACACACATACATATTGGCCTCCACCTCAAAAACTGACCAATTAAACCCAAAATTGGACAGGGGTTGATTTTTTAAAAAAATTCTGACCATAATTTTTTAAATATTAATAATAATATAGCTGAAATGGCATAGTTATCTGAAGTTTAATAATCATCCCCATAACATTTTGTTGAAATTCAATATGTCCCTGGTTATAATCCAGTAAACCTACCTGCTTTACCTTGGTATAACTAAGCCAAGGAGCCTACTTGAAAATATATCAAAAAAGCTCTTTTTCTTTTTTAAAAAAAACCCACATAAATGTTAGACATTTAAGCTTTCTGGTACAATTTTCCACATGTAAAGATGAAGCTTGATTCATCCCTAAGGCTTGCATTTGAGTTGTATTTCCAGAAGTGTGATGGATTTTTGCTAATCCACTACATGGACTTTCCTGGTTGGCCTGGCTCAGGGGCGTGGTCTCAGGCCATACAATGGAGTAGAGCTGACTGGTCTGTGTGTGATCTCATCTGTTCTATGCTCTCAGCAATTGAGCTATTGAGGCTTGAATTAGGTTTCATATGAAACTGATTCACATTTGAAAGCACTTTCAGTGCATAACACAAGTGACATATTTCCTTCAAAGTACATCAGTATGAACAGTACTATCAAGAGTTGTTTTTTGAAGCATTCCCAAGCAGTAAGTCAGGTCCCCGTGTTGAATGCTGGTCTCAAGTTCAATCAAGCCATTACATGTTCTGCTTTACTTTAATACAAGATCCTATCCAGAGAGCATGAGCATTCTATAGGATGTGGTCACAAAAAAATCATGTTGTAGCCTGGATGCAAAACCTTATCATTCCCTTTGAATGTTTTCTAGAGGCTTTATCTTCCTAATCTAAAATAACAAATGTTTCTAAGATCACGAGTATCTAATAAAATACTTTTTTATGTTTATAGCAAAGCAGATCAACAAGTGCCATAGGATAATAACAGTGCTTAATCCCTGGATTAAGTGTTCTTCAAAATCAGTGACAACTTGGAATATAGGTTACAGCAGGGAACCACCCATGACCTCATATTCTGGGGGGAAATTCTTATCGCTATGAATTATGCTTCCATTATTTTATCTTTATAGCAGGCTGCTTTGGTATTAAACGTGGCTCTACCACTAACAACCAATATGGACCTTGGACAATATTTTTAACAACTCTGTGCCTCATCTACCTCACCTGTAAAATGGGATAAAAATAGTACCTTAAAGGGTTAATTGAAGATTTTAAATGTTAATATATGTAAAATGCTCAAATCAGTGCCAGGCAAATAGCTCTCTGTGTTAGCCATCTCCAGTGAAGGCAGAGCGGTTTTGTTTGTTCACAGCTGAATAGATAGCACAGAGAACATTACCCTAGGCACTCAATTAATTTGCTTTTTTAAAAATACATTTTTATTGATTTCAGAGAGGGAGAGAGAGATGAAAACATCAATGATGAGAGAGAATCATCAATCAGCTGCCTCTTGCATGCCCCCTACAGGGGACTGAGCTGGAAATCCAGGCATGTGCCCTGACTGAGAATCGAACCCTGAACTCCTGGTTCATGGGTAGATGATGATCAACTACTGAGCGACACCAGCTGGGCCTAATTTGCTTTTTTGAAAAACTTAATGGAGACCTGGTCAGGTAGCTCAGTTGGTTAGAGTGTGTTCCCAATACACCAAGGTTGTGTGTTCAATCTCTGGTCAAGGCACATACAAGACTCAACTAATGAATACATAAATAAGTGGAACAAATCGATCTCTCTCTCTCTCTTTCTTTTCTTCTCTCCAGACTCTACCTTCCTAATGCCGCGAGCCTTTAATACAGTTCCTCATGTTGTGTGACCCCCAACCATAAAATTATTTTTGTTGCTGCTTCATAACTGTAATTTTGCTACTGTTATGAATCATAATGTAAATATCTGATATGCTATATGTGCTTTCCGATGGTCGCGACCCACAGGTTGAGAACCGCTGCTCTAGAGGGACGGGTCGGGATGGGGGGGAGGAGAGAATAACCAAAGAACTTAAATGCATATATTTATAACCCATGAACACAGACAATAGTGCGGTAAAAGGCCTGAGGGTGGGGTGGGGACAGGTGGAGGAGGTCAATGAAGCGGGTAGGGGGAACATCTTAATACTTCAACAAAGTATAAATTTAAAAAACACTTAATGGATATTTGACCTTTATTAAAGTCACTAGTACTTAACATTGGATGCTAATGTCCTAACAGCTTAAGTACATAAAATATTCAACTTTCCACATCACAGGAGGTACCTGGTGTTTAATATAAACATTTATTTTACCAACTCTTGAATATAAGATCATAACCAAACAAACTGTTGTTATCCATCACAGTAGATGTATGAGCAAGACTATATGTCAGGAATTTTCAAATTTTCTTCTCTTAGGCTTATTTATGTATGCATAACTACCTTGTTCCAAGAAAGATTTCAGATAATTTTATAAATATTTTACTTTCAGTTCTGTATTTTACTTTCAACCTGTGTCTTTCTTTCAATTCCACTTAAATGATGTGAATATGTTCTCCTACTTCACGGGGAGATCTACTATATGTGTCTTTTGTTTTTGCTTTTTTAAGAGCCAACATTTGTGGATTCTAAAGAGTGGAGACATTTAATATTTAAAAACAGAATGAGTGGCATACCTGATGTTATTTGATTGGAAAACATGAATCAGGAATGACATTAACAAGCCATATACTCCTGAATGATAGAATAGTCTTTATATAGAGTGAGATGGGTGATAAAAGCTAACTCCATAGGTGAAAAAGGACAGATGCAAACTTTATTTTTCCTTTTTTAGTTTTGCACTTGTCAAAATGTGAATCAGCAAATCCACAGCACACTGAATAACTGGTTGGTGTGGAAGGTTCTTTCTTCAATAGTGCATGAATTTTGGAAGTGATTACATTCTACCTATGCTAAGTCACTCAGTGTTAAGTGCTCTAGAACAATATTACACGGGATGAGGTCTTTCTTACACAACATGTCTAACGTAGGAAAATTCTGTGGTCTATGTCTGCTTCACACAATGTCAGAAGTTATCAAATAAGTGGATGAATCCAGTGATGAACTGGATTTCTCACCTTTTCTTCTGGTGTCGTGAAAAATGGTCTAGACCAATGGTTGGCAAACTGTGGCTTGGCAAACTGTGGCTCGGGAGCCACATGCGGCTCTTTGGCCCCTTGAGTGTGGCTCTTCCACAAACGCATGGGCCATGAAGTTTCAATCACACTGTACATGCGCACCCGCACATGGCATTTTGTGGAAGAGCCACACTCAAGGGGCCAAAGAGCCGCATGTGGCTCACGAGCCGCAGTTTGCCAACCATTGGTCTAGACCAGCCTAGCTACAATGTACCCCTTTCTCTCTTTTCTCCTCAGCCCCTTCCTCAGTGGGATGATGCTTGTCCAGCTCCTCTGTTTCTGATCCCTCTCTCCTCTTTCTTCCTTCTGAGCAATAATGTGAAGAACTGAAATGTTTACTCAACTGCAGAAAAATTTGGTATATACTGATCTAGATATAGTCAATAGAGAACCAACAGGTATTCACTCATATTTTGGTATAAGGTAAAAATAACAATTAAAAAAAAAGTGAATTTTGTAGACGTGTTCTTTGTTTAAGTCTTCTTGCACTGCACTGAAATATGAGGAAGAAACTAAAAACTCTAAGCTATCAGGTCAAAACCTAAAGAGAGCTTATGTTCAATCTAAGTCTCAGAGAATAAATACAAAATTCTAGAGACATTTTTCTATATTTCATTGTTCAATAGTTTAAAGCTTTTGTTTTTCTACCTTTGGAAAGTTTTTTGTAGTGTCATGTTATCTTCCCTTCAGTTATTTTTTTGTCAGGATTTTTTTTTACCAACAAACCCTTCTAAAGTGTTTAAAATATCATTTTCAATAGAAAGATAGTGAAGGTCTTTTAAAACAGGAGACCATTTTGGTGTTTTAAAGTTATGTCTTAGAAAGGCTAATAGCAACCGTGTAGAGAGGATGTATTATTGGAAAGGGGAGAGGTCAGGAGAGACATGACTCAAAGATGACTCCAGTGTTTCTAAACCTGGTCCATGGTGTCGCCATTACCTGAGATGGAGAGCCCAGAGGGAGGGAAAGTAGGGCTAAAAGTAGAGGACAGTGTGTTATACTTGAGCACATGTTGAGTTTGAGACACCTGAAAGGTATTCTTACGGACATTTCCAGGAGGCTGCTGGAAATTCGGGTCTGAAGTTCAGGGTAAGTCTGAATATATAGACCTTGGAACCATTCAAACATAGGTTAAGTATAAAGTTAACCTCTGGCAAAGTGTACTAAGCAAGAAGGTAGCCAAAGACGAATCTTTGGAGAATATTGAGGGGTCCAGGCAGGATACTAAGAACAACCAAAGAAGAGAACAAAACTTGCCACAAAATCCAAGGTCAGGGGCTGTTTCAAGAAGATAGTCAGCAGTGTAGACACTAAGTAGAATGAGAGTTCATCAGAAAGCAATCTGGTGGTTAGGAGCTAACAGTAACCCACTGAAGAGGCTATTTCAGCAGATGGTGACGTCAGAAGCCAGATTGTACTGCATTGAGAGGAAAAGGGAAAGGAAAAATGTAAAAACAATTCAGTAGTCATTTCTAAACCCTTGTCTCAACTACTTTTTTTCTGAGATCTACTTCAGAGGGCTTGTCTTACCATATAGAAATAGCTATCTCAGGCAGACATTTAAAATTTATTAATCATGCTAGTATGTTTAATATAAACAAAGCAGGTACAAGAAATCAACAGGATGGAAAAGATAAGACTGAAGTTAGGAACCTTAGAAAAACTCAGTGTTAGCATAGGCCCATTAAAGAAGAAAGAGGCCATTTTTAAGTCTCATTTCAACTTCATTGTGATTTATTATGTGTTTATGCTCACTATATAGTCTAGCACCACATTAAGTTAAGAACTGCTGAGAAAAATAAATAATTCTGATCTTCAGTCTTATTCAAAGATTAAATTGTCCTGGAATACCATATCTTTTGATACTGTATTGATAGGTACATAGTAAAATATGAACAAATCAAATGACTCTTTAGACAAATCCCTTAGAATAGAAATCTAACTTTAAAATGGAAGGAGGGAGTGAATGGATAAATAAATTGTGGTACATCTAGACAATAGAGTACTATTCAGCTCTAAAAAGAAATGATGTGAAGAAAAAAAAAAAGATGTGAAGGAAACTTAGATGCACATTACTAAGGGAAGAATGCCAATCTGAAAAGACATATTCCCTGATTCCAACTAGTTGACACTACAGAAAAAGCAAAACTATGGAAACAATATAGAACAGTGGTTTCCAGGAGTTATCAATGGGGAGGGAAGAATAGGGGGGGGCAGTAAAAATACTTTGTGTGATACTATCATGGTCGCTACATATTATTATGTATTTTTTCAAACCCATAGGATGTGCAACACCAAGAGTAAACCCTAATGTATACTATGGACTCTGAGTGATTATGATATGACAGTGTAGGTTCATCAATTGTAACAAATGTACCACTCTGGTGAGGGATGTTGATGATGTGGGAGGCTATGTATATGTGGGGCAGAGAGTATATGGAAATCTCTGTTCTTTCTTCTTAATGTTGCTATGAATCTAAAACTACTAAAAAAAATAGTCTTTGAAAGAAACAGGAAGGAAGGTGGCACTTAGAAATAAGAAACCTAAAAAGATGGTTGCACTATCATATCAAAATATAATTATTCAGGATCAGAATATAGAGAACCCAGAAATAAACCCACGCCTTAATGGTCAAATAATATTTGACAAATGAGGTAAAAACATACAATGGGGTAAAAATAGTCTATTCAATAGCTGTGTTGGGAAAATTGTACAGATATGTGCAAAAAAATGAAACTAGACAACCTTCTTACACTATACACAAGCATAAACTCAAAATGGATTAAAGACCTAAGAGTTAGACTCAAAACCATAAAAATCCTAGGAAAAAAACAGGCAGTAAAATCTTGGACATTTCTCAAAGCAATATTTTTTCTAATATATCTCCTAGAGGAAGAAAAACAAAAGAAAAAATAAATGGGTCTACATCAAATTAAAAGAAAACATCAATAAAATGAAAAGACAACCCATTGAATGGGAGAACATATCACCAATACAGCAGATAAAATGTTAATATCCAAAATTTATAAAGAACTTATACCTGGCTGGTTTGGCTCAGTGAATAGAGCGTCAACCTGCAGACTGAAGGATCCCAGGTTCGATTCCAGTCAAGGGCACATGCCTGGGTTTCAGGCTTGATACCCAGTGTGGGGCATGCAAGAGGCACCCGGTCAATGATTCCATAAAGAACATATACAACTCAACAGCAAAAAAAAAAAAAAGAACAATCTAGTTAAAAAACGGGCAAAGGATGGGATGGCTGTCATCAATAAGTCAACAAACAACAAGTATTGTCGAGGATGTGGAGAAAAGGGACCCCTCTTGCACTATTGGTGGGAATGCAGATTAGTGCAGTCACTTGGAAAGCAGTATGGAGTTATCTGAAAAAATTAAAATTGGTACTGCCTTATGAGTCAAGGATTCCATTTCTTGGGATTTATCCTAAGAAATCCAAAACACTAATTCAAAAGAATATATGCATCTGTATGTTCATTGCAGCATTATTTATAATAGCCAAGATATGGAAGCAGCCCAAGTGTAGATGAGTGGATTAAAAAACCTGTGATACATTTACACAATGGGAAAAAGAAGGCAATCCTACCTTTTGTGACAGCATGGCTGGACCTGGAGATTATTATGCTAAGTGAAATAAGCCAGTCAGAGTAAGACATCTTCCATATGATTTCACGTATATGTAGGATCTAATGAACAAAATAAACTGGCAAAATAGAAACAGACACGTAGATACAGAGAACAGACTGCTGTCAGAGGGGAGTTGTGTTAGGAGACTGGGTGAAAAAGGTAAAGGGATTAAGAAAAAAAAAACACAGACAGACAACAGTATGGTGATTACTAGAGGGAAAGAGGGGTTGGGAGAGATAGAAGAGGTAAAGGGGGATAAATGGTGCTGGTAAGAGACTTGACTTTGGGCAGGGAATACTCAATACAATATACAGGTGATGTATTATAGAACTGTACACCTTAAACCTATAAAAGTTTATTAAGCAATGTAACCTCAATAGATTCAATAAATATACATATAATCTTTCAATTGATTTCTTAGCAAAGATGTTTCTTTTGCCCCCTACTCTGTTCTAGCCACAGAGCTCATCACAAGGGGATGGTGGAACATACAAATCTAGCCCACCCCCACCCCCTCCCCAGGCCTTCACCACCCTATTGTCTGTGACTATGGGTTATGCACATATGCATACAAGTTCTTGGTTGATCTCTTCCCATTCACGCCCCTGCCCCCCCCCTTCCCTCTGAGGTTCGACAGTCTGTTCCATGCTTCTATGTCCCTGGATCTATTTTGTTCATCAGTTTGCTTAGCATAATACTCTCCAGGTCCATCCATGCTGTTGCAAATGATAAGAGTTCTTTCATTTTTACAGCTGTGTAGTATTCTATTGTGTAAATGTACCACAGTTTTTTTTATCCACTCATCTGTTTATGGGCACTTGGGCTGTTTCCAAATCTTAGGTATTGTAAATTGTGCTTCTATGAACATAGCGGTGTATATATTCTTTCTGATTAGTGTTTCTGATTTCTTAGGACATATCCCTAGAAGCGGGATCACGGGGTCAAATGGAAGTTCCATTTCTTAATTTTTTGAGGAAACTCAATACTGTCTTCCACAGTGGCTGCACCAGTCTGCATTCCCACCAGCAGTGCATGAGGGTTTCCTTTTCTCCACATCCTTGCTAGCACCTGTCATTTGTTGATTTGTTGATGATAGCCATTCTGTACCTTTATTAACTTTTTAATTTTCATACTAACTCTATGAGATTGGTACAGGAGCAGAGGAGGTTCTATGGGGCCTGAAGCATATGCAATTTGAGGAGCACACTTTAAAGAAAAGAATACTATTAATCACTGCAATATACTGCATTATATTGATTATTTCCTTCAAAGAGTTCACAGTATGAGCAGAAAGAGAGACTGAGTAGGAAGAAAGACTGAGTAAACAGCCAACATGTGCTTTGAAAAAGATATTTATTCAACCACAAATATTTATGAGTATCTAGGTACTTGGGCTAAACAAAGACTCTTGACCTTTTGAGGCTTCCATTCTAACATGGAGATGAAAAATAAATGTACTGAATAAATAATTGTATATTCTATTAGAAGTTGATAGGTGTTTTTTTAAAAAAGGGGGGGCTGAAGGATAAGAAGTTCAGGTGTTGAAGGGAGAGTGAAAAGCAGATCGTAGCTTTAAATAGCATAGTCACAGTAGGTTTCATTATAAGGTGATATTTAAGCAAAGATTGAAGGGCCAAATGTAAGCTCATGGATACCTGGGGGCTCCAGGCTGAGGGAACTGGTGGGACATGTCCCATATGTTTAAGAAACTGCAAATAGGAGATGAGCTAGTGAGTGAGTGACAAGAGACTAGCAGGACATACCGGTAGGTGTGAGAGATAAAAGGGTGGGGAGAGTTGTAAAACCATGTAAAGAAGTCGTTTCACTCTAAGATAGGAAAACATTGATTGAAATGTTTTGAGCAAAGGAGTGGCAAGATCTAACTTGTAATTTTAAAATATTATCTTGGCCACTGTGTTGAGTTTTTGATAGTTCAGACCAGAATGGTAACAATGCAGGTGGTGAGAAATGTTCAGATCTTAGATTTACTTTGAATGTAAAGCCAATAAAATTTAGATTGTGATGATAGGGTGTGAGATAAAGAGGGGAGTTGAGGATGACCTCACAGATTTTGACCTAAGCCACTGGAAGGATGAAATCACCTTCCAATGAGCTGGATAAGGGCACAGAAGCACATTGCAAGGGGGGGCTGGGGGGGGGGTAGGCAGAAATCATTCATTTGGGGACATGTTATGTTTGATATGTCTGCAAGATATCTAAGTAGTAATATCAACTAGACACTTGAATAAATGAGTCTGAAATTCAGAAGAGGAGAGGTCGGTGAAAGCTGCCTCACTGGAGAATTCCCAACCTGAAATTTTCACATAAAGATCTTCCAAAGAGAAGTCCCCTCAAATCCTAACCCTGGAATTTTGAGACTAGTTGTTCATAATAGGAGTATGTTAAATACAAAATCACATGTTGCTCAAAAATGAAAGATGGGAGTAAAGGCAGGAAATAAGAGTCTCAAGAGAAGAAAAAGTGAGGTGGCTGTTCTCATTCTTCACTTTGTTGAACGAAGGATGGACGCATACATCTCTGACACACCGAGTTCATCTCCCATCCTAGACTCTCCACCACGTCTCCCTTCACTCCTCACTAGCCAAGTCTTTCACTTGAGTAAATGAAGCAGAGGATCCACAGCTCAGGACTCAGGAATCTCGACCTTCTCCCTTGAGAGGAAGATACATAAACCTCTGATTAGGACAAGATTCCAAGTTCAAAGGCAAGAGATGTTAAACTAATAACGTGAAGCCATGAGAACTGTAAGTAATCTCCAACACAGGGGAGGCTGGAGGATTTCAGTATTCTCACCCTACTCCTTTATACACCTTCTCTTGCAAACCCTACACTTATAAGAAACCTGAAAAACAGGCTTTGTGACATTTGTCCTTCTATTCTTTTCCCATATGTTTGCTGCATGTAATCACACTGGTATCCTTGGTTACTTTTGCATTTTTCAAGAGACCCTCAAATAGAGCACAATAAGCCGATAAGTGGATACAGCTTCAAGTAAATAGCTGTTTGTCCCTATGATTTCTTCTAAAAAATTCTAAGCACACATCCCATTTATTTAACAAACATTTATCATTCATTTGCTAGGTTGTGGGAACTGTGCTAGGCCCTAGGAAGAGGATTCAAAGATGAACCATTCATATTCTTAATTCTCAGGTCCTTTCAGGGCAGAGACACTACCCTTTCTCAAGCTCCACACCTGCTGTGGTTGCCTTTTCTCAGGTCGTAAATCTTCACCCTGGCTCAGCAAGTTTCCAGGCGTAAAGAAACTATGCATGTTACTAGGTCATTCTATCTACTGTAAAGCAGGAGAGTTCAGCTGCTGATTTTGTCCCCCATGAGGCACTGGACAATGTCTGGAGGCATTTTGGGGTTTCCCAAATGGGCCAGTGGGTTGGGGATGCTACTGGCATCTAGTGGGGAGAGTCAGGGATACTGCTAAACATTCTACAATAGACAGGATGGTCTCCATCCCCCTCAAACAAAAAATTATCCATACCAAAATGCCAACAGTGCTGAGATTAAGAACCCTATTATAGATGGTCTTCATTTTAGTTTGTTGTCCTTATAATATATGCCAGTTAGTCATCCGTTTTGTTGTCTTAGCAACAAGAGCACTAACAAAGCTTTGTGCCTGTCATTGACTAAGATATGTGAAGTAGGAGAAAAATGAAGGAAGTTTATCTTCCTCCCATATCTTGCTATAGTCAGCTGCAAGTCTTGCTGGGACTCATTCTACAAAACTCCTGCAGAAGGAAGCAAAGAATCTGGTCTAGTAGTTACATGACAAACATATATATTTTGTTTTTCCCAATATTTTTCACCATTTTCTTCATATTCAATATTCATTCCGATCTTTGAATTTTTTTCTCTTTTTTTTTTAAAATATATTTTATCAATTTCTTACAGAGAGGAAGGGAGAGGGATAGAGAGTTAGAAACATCGATGAGAGAGAAACATTGATCAGCTGCCTCCTGCACACTCCCTATTGGGTATGTGCCCGCAACCAAGGTACATGCCCTTGACCGGAATCGAACCTGGGACGCTTGAGTCCCCAGGCCGACACTCTATCCATTGAGCCAAACCAGTTAGGGCTTTTCTCTTGTTTACTTGCTGCATGGCAATTTCTTCTTCCTGGTAGTTTTCACCTGCTTCCTCAAGATTTATTTAAATACTGACTTATTCATTAATTTCAGCTACTCCAGGCAGCAGTGATAAACTGCCCCTCCAGTCTAACCCTCACCGTAACACACTCCTGCATCTACTCTAGCCCTCCCTTAATAAGTATCCCCATCTCTTAGAACTAAAGTGTTACAGTTTTTTGTGACTCTCTAGCTAAATTATAAGGTCCTTGAGGTCCAATTCCTAATTAGAAGAATATGAGTATTTTTTCTTAATCTTATTTGACTGAAAGTTCAATCACATAGCACAAATGAATGGAGAAAAGTGATACTACATTTCAGAATAATTACTGCTATAAATGTGTTATCTTTGGGGGCGGGGGGGAGCATTGGTCTAGAAATCTCCAAAGTCAGCTAAGGTAGCTTCACCTATCAAGTTCTGAAAGTATCCTTTTTCCTGAGGCAAGACTGGAGGAGAAAGGAGACATTCCTGCTTCTAGGCTGGAAGGAAAAGGAGTTTTAAAGGTTTAATTTAAAATACAATTTTAACAAAGGCGATTTAACAGATTCATTTAAGGTAGGAGGAGTGGGTTGTGGGGGGGAAAAAACACAATACGTTTTTCTTTTGTTTGCACAGAAAAAAAATTCTGCTCTGACTTTATCAAAAGTAATGACTCACCATTGCTCACACTGAGAGAAAAGCAAGATAAGTCTGTATGTCACACATTATTTCCTTTCTATCCAGATGAGCAAAGAAGCTCTTCAGTTTGACTAAGCCAACCAAGAACACCCAAATTTTCAGCATTATTAACAGCCATTCATTATCTTATCATTGAAAAAAACAGGCCAAATCCCAAAAGACACTTCTACTCTTTTGCCCTTGAAACATTAAAGCTCAGGGGAGCAGGGATCTGGGAGACCACCACAGAGAGGGCTCCATCACAGAGGTAGCCTTGGGACACAGGCTGCGTTGGAGGTAAACCACACTAGGCTGGAATTATATATCATCCACTTCCTTGCTATGAGAACTTGAGCAAGTCATTCACCTTCTTTAACCCATGTTCTTGATATTCCAGGGAAGCTTATCAAGGATTGAATGAGATAATGTATGTCAAGTGCTTAACAAAATGCCTGATATCTAACCGGTGCTCAGCAAATAGTCTCTTCACTTTAAATGCACTTGCTTTTGCCCTCAAACTTACATGCCCTTACCATCATTTGATCCATTTTCCCTCTGGCTCTCCAGAAATAGAACCCTTTCAGTTTGTTAACAATATCCTCTGTCTCTCATCCTAAGGACACATTTGGCTTCCTTTTCATTGCCCATATATTTCTTAAAATACACCTTGGGAGAGATGACATGTTTAAAATGCAGTGGAGCAACCTGTTCAGAAACTCTGAGGGCAGAACAAAGTGAGAACATGATGAGTGAACATGAATTATGCACTGAATCGCACAAGAATTCTGAAACAGGGAAATTGACTCTCTTGGGTGCGGTTCCACAATCACATAATGTGGTTTACAGTTTAAAATATTGACTATAAAACACATCTCGAAGTGAGTTTTGGTTTGGCTATAACCACAGCAAAAAGAAAGCCCACTCACACTAAGAATGACCTTTACACCTGTTTGGGTTTCTTAGTAACTTATTTAAACAGATTGTCTATACAAGATGGAGTTTTATGACTGGTATCAGTCCAAAGGTGGAGAAAATGTGAACAAAGAGTGTTTAGCCATATTTTTTAGTGAATTTTGTTCCCGTGAAATGTAACCACAGATGGATTCCTGGAATTTTCTTTCTTTTTTAATAAATTAAGTACCTAACAAGAAACTATAAAATGAATGGAACTGTTCTGATTGTCCCAACGGGGAAAATAGTCTTTAAAAAGTATTCACTCCAGCCCTAGCTGGTTTGGCTCAGTGGATAGAGCATGAGCCTAAGGACTGAAGATTCCCAGGTTCTATTCCAGTCAAGGGCACGTACCTGGGTTTCAGGCTTGGTCCCCAGTGGGGGCACTGCAGGAGGCAGCCAATCAATGATTCTCTCTCATCAATGATGTTTCTATCTCTCTCCCTCTCCCTTCCTCTCTGAAATCAATAAAAACATATTTTTTTTAAAAAAGTATTCAGTCCAGTTATCAAACAAAGAATACAAGCTCTTACCAAACAATTTCCTTTTTTTCCAAAAGTCCCATTTGCTCTGCCTGCTTATGGTTCGGCCTGATGAGTCTTTTCACACAAGCAGGAGCACACAACACCCAGCAGAGAATAGGACAGCAGACTGCCAACCAGTAAACACGAACAGATGCGAGAAATTAGGTTCTGTCGCAGAAAAGGAAAGTCACATTGGAAGATTGGAAGATTGGAACAATGACCATTTCCTCCTCCTTGAGAAAGGTGCACATTAGCTATGCATTCGATGTGAATCATTTTTGTCCCGAGCACATTTCAGGAAATCAAAAAGGAATTGATTGGGGGACAGATGGTAGATAAGGCTGTCTGTCCTCTGGGTAGGAGCCGTCAAAAGCAAAACCCTCCCACAGATCCACTGCTACCTGCTAGGAAAGAGTAAAGCAAGATCCAGAAAAGACCTGAACTCCTCTAAAGTGCTGCTGCTTCTCACCAGAATCTTTGGGTGTCTCGTTTGGTTTTGCCTTGGTGTGCATCTGTTTCCCCTGAAGTAGAAGTTATCAAAGTACCACAGAAAATGTCAGGTCTCACAAAGTTCCTGCCTGTCCCAGACAAGGAAGTAGGAAGACTTTCACACTGGTACCTGGTTTTGAAAAATGTGCAGAACAGAGGAAAAAAGCAAAAACGAAAAGAATCAGATAAATTCTGATGAGGCAGACAAGCTTTATAATGTTTATCCAAATTAAATCTCTTAACACCATCATTAATTCTTATGCAGTCACATTCAGGAGGACATCATCCATCAATGGCTGCTGATGCTGGCTTTATAACAGTGAGTTACCTCTTCCTACAGCAGCTCTGCAGCACACTATGCTGAGGCTTAAATTGCTTCTTCAAAATCCACTGGCCAAATAGAAGCCAGAGGACAGTCCTGACAGAGAATCAAGGACCAAAGGAGGAAATTGGAAAAGAATCTGTTTAAAACACTTGAGAGGCATCAGGATTGTAGTCCAGAGAGAGGAGAAATAACAAGGGCTGGAAAAACCTGAGGTTTCTTGTCCTTTGTTTTTTGGATTCCTCTTTAATGCCTGTTGTCTATGAAGATGGCTCTCTTGGCTAACATCTCCAGAACAGCAGGGTGAGGATTACATGCAAATGGCTTCCTCTTGGTCCCACTCACTCCATCCATGCCTGGTCTGGCTGCAGAGGAGGAAAGTAACCCCAGTATCGGCATGAAAATAAGACAACCTGGCCTCCCACTTTGCTTTAACGATTTCCATATCCAGTATGGCAAGTTTTCCTGAGACAGGCCTGCAACCACAGGCACATGTCTCACCCTGTTGGGACTCCATAGAAGCTAAAGCAACCTGAACTCCCCATGGTAGAGTTGGGCACAAAAAACCTACACCCACGTACAAAAGCAAAGGAAGCCAAAGTGGGCAAAACTTTCCACCCATTTGTTTCCAAAGCACATATTATTCAGGGGAAGGGAGTGGGGGGGGGGGTCTCAGTGTGCAGAGACATGCTCAAACCTTTTGCTTTTTTGTTTGCCTGCTCCATGCATACCAGTGGGAATCTAAATAAAATGAGGGGTTAAAAGCATCACTTTAGAAACTCCCAGGAATGAAAAGCTACCTTCTCTTTAAAAATTCCTACTATTCTTTTTGCTTAATTTCTCTTTTATGGCATTTCTTTTCTCTCCCTATTTTCTAAGTCTACTGTCTTTTCCGTATTTGGAGCTAATCGATGACACAGGTAACCCCCTCCATCTCTTCTTATTCACACTGAAGGTCTCTCTTCTCACACTGGTTGGTGAAACCATGGTTAGGTCTAAAACATTACCATTGTCCAATTCTGTTTGTTATGCCCAGATTTCAGGACCCCACACCAGGGAGCCAGCCATGTCCGATGCAAAAGCATAAGAATCTTTATTCAAGCTAGCTTGAGCTCCCCCGCCACACACTCGCCTACGCAGCAGCTGGGGCAGAGAGAGCGAGCTTTGTGGGTAGAGGGGTTTTATAGGGGGTTGGAGTAAGGGGAGGAGAGAGGACTGTGGGCCCTGCCGATTGGCCAGGCGCAAGTCGGTGTCTTGTTACACAGGATGTGGTCATATCTATGGCACACACTTCCCTTGATTATCATTGGTTAGTTTAAAGAAACCCTAGGTGTGGCTAGCAGAGGCTTGGGCTTCTTCCGGGAAGAAGCTCCTTGCTGAGCACATGGCTCTGCCCAAAAATGGAGGATTCGGGGCAAGATGGAGGGCGTAGCCCTCGCCCTTTCACTGTTTATCACATTTTAACTCTTGACTGAGTCATGGGGGCCAGGTTGAAGAGGGGGGTCCTTGGTTAGCTACTCTCTCACTCATTCAAGCAACAAACACATAGCATTATAATTAACAACATGGAGTTCAGGCAAACAACAGAAATGGTTTCAAATCCCAGGTCCAACATTTCACTAGCCATGTGACTGGGAGCAAATTATGAACATCTCTAAACCTCAGTTTCTTCACAAAATATGGACAGAATATATTGTTGTGGGAATTCAAGGCAATGCATGCAAAGCGGTTAATATACTGTCTCAATGTGGTGAGCTCAGTAATGTTAACCAATCATCGCTGTCAAGCTATACAACTTGCCATGCCAGACAATAGGAAATAAAGCTGAATACGGTTCTAACTCCAAGGAGCTCACAGTCCTCCCTAGACACAGACATGAAAACCAAATAACCAGGTGGCAATAATTTCAATCTAACCATCTGCCCCAATTTTTCTGAATTTCTTATATTCAAAAAGTATGGACCCATGACTTTGAATCAAACAATGAATTGAAGCTAAATATTTTTTTACTCAATATACTCATCAATCCTCCATGAACTTAATCTACAAGGTTTCCTTTATAAAACATTTTGTCACTCTTTTGTGTTCTTAATTCCCCTGAACTATTATAGTTTTGTTTTTCTCATGCATAGGTATTGCCATAGGAAAATGAAAAGCTGTGGAAAGAAGCTCATTCTCCTGTTCAAATAAAAACATTAAAATTCAGAACAGCAGATTCAAGATCCTTTCTCCCCCAAGTACAAATGAACACATTCCCAATCCCATTAAACCTAGGCAACTTCTAAAAATCTAATATTAGTGGCCAGCATCGCTGCCTCTCAGAATTGCTAAGCATGTTACCAAATGAATCATTCACGAAAGAGATCAGGGCTGGTATTCTGACACTAATTCCCAAGATGCAGAATACAAAGCTGAATCATATCTGTCATTTTTAGGTGACTCTGACAGTTGAGCTTGAAGTACCAAGTTTTGACAAAATACCGAATTTCTCTATTCTGTGCCTTAAGCTTTATAGCACAAAAATAACATGGTTATGCTTTTGTTGCAACTTAGCTGGGAATAAACAAACAAAAATCTTTAAATTTTTTTTCATATCTACATGCTCCAAATTTTTGTAGACGTCTTTATGACTGTTACTTTGATGTATATGCCAAACAGGATAAACCCATGAAAAGCAACACTGCTAATGAACACAAGGAACTTTATGTAATTGTAATAGCCAGTTTGGCTAGTTTTATGGGTGTGTGTACATTTAATTTTGAATTGAGCAATATCCAATTTGGCATTGAGATAGAATAATATGAGTCTTTCTGCTTGTTTGTTTTAATTACTAACAACCAGAGACAAACTATTCACAGAAGCCAAAAGAATTAAAATCAGAAATACGCTCTACTATTTGCAGACTGCCATTCAGATGGTTAAATGATGTTGCTTATTCAGAAGTTGCAAATGTCAAGAGGGGCAAATTTAAAGCTGTGTTAAATAAGGAAAACATATATAGATGTTCCCTTTTTTGAAGGATAAAGGCTGTGACAGATGTCCCAATAATAATCATTCATTCAATAATACTTAATGTGTGCTCATGGGCCAGACCTGTTCTAGGTCTGAGGATACCACAGTTAACAAGTAAACAAAGTCCTCTCTTCTCAGAGCTTACATTCTAATGAGTAATACACACAATAAACAAGTAGACAAACAATTCAAAGTATAATTTCAGGTAGTGCTGAGTGCCATGAGAATAGCTAGATAACTAGTCAAAGAATGGCTCTCTGAGGAGTTGACATTTGAATAGAGATTTGAATGCCACTGGGGAAGTGGCATTGTGCAGCCATGATAGAACCTGAAAGAAGAACATTCCAAGCAGAGGGAACAGTAAGAGCAAAGGTACTAAGGCAGGAATACACTACAACTGTTCAAGAAACAGCAAGAGGCCAGTGAGGATGGAGCATATAGTGAGCAAGACCAAGGGAGGTGGGAGATAGATCAAAGGTCTTGGCAGGAACAAGATCATATGGGGTTTTGTGGGGTGTGAACAGGTGTTTTGATTTTAATTTAATTATCATGGGAACCACTGAAGGGTTTAATGAAGGTGAGTGGTGAGATCTAACTTTGGTTTTCATGACATCACTCTGGCTGCCATGTGTGTATAGAGTATCAAGAATAAAAGCCATGAACCCAGTGAAGAGGCTATGAAAGGTGTTGAGCAAGAAATAATGGTAGCTCAGACCTGGGTGCTCCATAGGAGCACAAAAAGAGGTCAGATGCAAGAATATAAAGATTGAGCCACTAAGATAAGCAATAGATTAAGTTTGGAGATTACCATTTTCCCTTAACCATGTTCATTAATGGTTATATCTACCATACCTAAAAAAAAATATTCAAAAATACTCAAAACATTTGTTAAATGAACTAACTGCTCTGAGAGAAAATATAAATTCAAGCCCCACTCATTTACCTTCTGTCTAACAGTACTTTGCTTCAGTCTTACTTTGAAATGCCTGGTAGTGGTCAGGAAGACAATAATGAGGGTTGAAATTACTCTGTCAAAGTCTTCAATCTGGAGTTAGAGTCAGGCTCTAATAGCCCAGGTTGAATTTATGGAGGCGTAAGTGAAATAAATGATGTTCTTCCTCCAGTGCCCCAATTTTTACTTAGATTTTATGTAATAGATTCCCCATTGCCTACTGAGTAGAATTTATATTCCTTGGTTTGGTATTTTAAATTATCCATGATATGTCTCCCATCTTACTTCCAAATATTCCCCTTCAAATGCCTTATATTCCAGTCAAACTGAATTGTTCATAATTAAGCCCTGTATTTCTTTTCTGCTTCCATATCTTTCCCCTGCCCAATCATCTTCTATTCATCCTTCACAAAATCCCACTCAATCTTCCTAAACATTTCCTCAACAACCTCCCCTCATTTCAAACTTCTCCATTAAAGCTGAACTCCTACAATCTGCCACCCTAAAAAGTATAGGGAAAATCTACCCACTTGCCAGTCATCTTGTTGTGTGTGTACTTTGAGGGCAAAGAAGAGCGTTGCACTGGTCATCTGCTAACATATGTCAAGAAAAGCCTAGACACGGGCTCTTTTTTTATTATCTCTATCACAGTACCAAGGGTTTGGATCAATGCATCATTAAACCCCACTTTTTCATGAAAAAGTTAGAATAAAACAATCTATAGGAACAACCACAGACTAATTTTATAGCCTTTCTAAAGGAATGGGTCATAGCATAAGTCTAGGCATGCAGGTTTACACCTGGCCACATCTTTCCAATCAACAGACACCTTTGTGATCTCTGTAAGTTACTTGACCTCGGTTTTCTCATCTGTGAAAAGCAGGGTAATCGTTATACCTACTTCATAGGGTTGTTTTGTGTATTGCGTTAGTTAACATGGATAACAGTGTCTAGTACATGTGTTTAATGCTATCATCTACATCAGCTTTTTTCTGGAAGATGAGGAAGCCATGCAACTGACTAGTCATAGCTGTTGATACAGAGAAACAGTCATCTATTTGGTAGTCAGATATTGTTCAGCCTGAAAGGTGGCTGGAAACCACCTAAACTTTGTCTTGTATCTGCACCCCACCTTACACCGTAGCCAGTGATAGATTTAGACACATCACACAAGTCTGTGAACCAAGCTACATTTCAAAAGCCCAAAAGTCCACCTTACCTAGGGTTACTGCTATATAAGTGAGCACTGCTCATGGGCATCTCCAGTAACTAATAACACACACACACACACACACACACACACACACACACACACACACACTCAATCAAAGCAGGGCAGGGAAGATAAAAGGGAAAAGCTAATGCTCTATGTCTTCTGTGGTGAATGGATCCAGTCAGCCTATGGCACTCTTGGCAGAAGGTCTATGACCAGAAGACTCTCACCTTCCTCTCTTTCCTTGGTGTTTTATTGCCATCATTTCTCCCCTCCACCATCCCGTTTTATACTCTTGAATCCTATAGAGTACACCACCTTCCAAAAGATATGTTTAAGCTGCAAGGTAAGAGGTGCACCCCCATGTATGAATCATTCAAGCTATCTTGCAATAGGGAATACTATTAATGGATACAGCCCATTCTCACTAAGGGAACATATAATATATTGCCTGATTTCATTCTCTTGCTTTTCCACTTAACCTCCTCTCATAACTCAGGCTCTGAGAGTTCTTCATTCTATAGAACAATTCGTAATGCCTATACTTCAAACCCTTCCTGTTTTGATGATGCTGATGATGATGATGATGATGATGACAATGATGATGATATTGAACACCCACTATGAGCCTGAGACTGTGCTCAGGGACTGAAAAATGTAACTCCTCACAACAAACCAATTAATATTATCATTATCCTCATTAAGCTCATGAGGAAACTGAGGCTTAGAGAGGTAAAGTAACTTGGAGAAATAGTTAGGAAGCAACAGAGCCATAACTTAAACCCAAAACAATTAGACTCCAGAGTCCATAACATTAACCACTTTGATCTACTTTCTCTCCTTTGGATGACCCATTTTTATTCATGTCTTGATCCCAGCCTGCATACTGACACTTTAATGTTGCATTTCCTCAGGGGGCACATTTGGCACATTTGGCACACCCAGTAAATTCTCTTGAATCTAACCAGACAAAGAAGCCCACCTCTTGACTTCTTTTTTTTTTAATATATTTTATTGACTTTTTACAGAGAGGAAGGAAGAGTGATAGAGAGTTAG
>NW_005371791.1:2053877-2054211 GCF_000412655.1 Myotis brandtii | reverse complement strand
TCAGTTGCCTCCTGGACACCCCCTTCTGGGGATGTGCCCGCAACCAAGGTACATTCCCTTGACTGGAATCGAACCTGGGACCCTTGAGTCCACAGGCCGATGCTCTATCCACTGAGCCAAACCGGTTATGGCACCTCCTGACTTCTTCATCAGGGAAGATGAAGCAGACAATGAAGCAAAGTTAGAAGTTGCTATAGAATATTACTTATAGTTGTCATATGTATTTACTCCTGGGCTACATTATACTGAAGCTTGGTGAAAGAAAGAAAGAAAGAAAGAAAGAAAGAAAGAAAGAAAGAAAGAAAGAAAGAAAGAAAGAAAGAAAGAAAGAAAG
>NW_005371791.1:2045703-2053618 GCF_000412655.1 Myotis brandtii | reverse complement strand
AGAAAGAAAACTATATAACTCTTTCCAAGTTCCTTTCCAGACAAGAGTGAATGTATGACAGAGTTTTGACCAATAAGAAGTAGAAAGTCTATAGGTCAGGGGTGAACAAGCTTCTAAAAAGCACTTATTCAGCTCCCCCAAAAAGGAAATAAAGTCACCGATACTGACCCATGTTCCTGTCTAGAATACAAATGTGATGCCAGGAAACAATGCAGCAATCTTGAGACAATGAGTCTGCATCCCAATACACTAATGATGGTAAAGCAAAAAGTTAGAGTCTTGGACTTTGAAGATATTGTTGAACCTCCTCTGTTCACCCACTTATATGTGAGATCATTAAACATCTTTATTGCTTAAGCCAGTTAGTCAGCATACTTGCAGCATAAAGCATTCCTTTCTGGCACAAGAGTAACAATAAATGGTTTGCATTACATATTATGGACTCAATTATTCTAAGAAATCCTTTGTTAGCTTCTAAATATACCAAGTTAAGCCCTCTAGAAATGGTCATATGGCTTCTGAGCTAGGAGGAACCTAACATCCTTACTGTAAAGACTCCAGTGCCATGGGCTGGCAAATCCTGGTAATGAGCCCACACAGAAGGCAATCTACTGAATTGTATGTGATACACTGAATGAAGCAAAATATAAGTCCAAACAAAATTGATCACTTCTATGAATTCAAGCCAGACAATATCATCACCGGAAGGGAAAACTCTAATAGTATCCAGGATTCAGCCGGAATCCTGGATTCTGATCCCCATCTAGTTGCCATAAGCATTATCATTAAAGCTCTCTGGGCTTCAGTATCCCCATTTGTGAAATGAGAAAAGGAATCAGATAACTTCTTGAAGCAAAGGCAGATCCAAAACACTTTAATTCTTTGAATCCATATATTTTCCCATGTAAGGTGAGAACAAATGACTTAGCAGTCAGTAAACTTTCCTTTTGCTCACAAAGAACATGGAAATATAACCTTATAGCTCTGCTTTGTAGATACATTGAGTGCAAAGGTAAATATTTCTTAGCAAATTGTGTGGTCAGAATTATAGCAGAAGGATCTGCTGACAATATATATCACTATACAAAGTTCAATCAAATCATAAGGCAGGATCAGTGTTTACCTCATTTAATGTTCTTGGTGACGTAGGGCAACCAAGGACTTAAGTCACTCCATATCTAGGGACTCACAGAGAGGAACTGTCTGCATGAGACATTATATAACTAAAATCAAATCTGCCCAAAGGCCAACTCATAAAGTGAGTGAAATTTTCCTTTGCTACTTCTGCCAGGTTACCCATCCACTCCTATCCTAGATCTACCCACCTACCCCTTCTACTCCCAAAATTCATTTCATTCCTTTTTTTCCTCTTATATCACTGCCTTGTGATTTCCCAGGTGATATGATTAGATTACCAAATAAGCTAGTTCCTGTGTTATTACATCAAAAGGGAATTCTAGCCTCACAGAATATTATATCAAGAAAAAAACTCTTTATCTGGGTGAAAAATCCAAAAAGATCAAAAATTCTGAAATAAAGTTATTCAATTCTTTCATATTTTTTCTTCATATAGCATAACACAATTCAGCTTAATAAGTAGTTGTTGAAAACTTTCTATGTTGAAAGAGGTATGCTAGACACTATGAGGAGCTTGTAGATTAATAAAATGTTGTCTGCTCTCAAGAAACTCACAATTTATCATGGTAGGTACATAAAAAACCTCTAATACATGGCAGTCTATGAAACAATATGAAAATGAAAGAAGAAATTAATTTCAACTGAAAAGCCATGAAAAGGCTTCAATGACAAATTTAAATCTAGATGTAGACAATAGCTCATGTTTATGTTCTATTCTGAAATATAGTTCCTAGTTTTATTTATTTTTGTTTTGTTTTCTAGTTTCTGAAATGCCAAACTGTCCAGAACATAACTTAGATAAAAAAAACACAATACTTGCCTGGCCAGCATGGCTCAGTGGTTGAGCATCAACCTATGAATCAAGAGGTCGCAGTTCCATTCCCAGTCAGGGCACATGCCTGGGTTGCAGGCTCAATCCCCAGTGGGGTGCATACAGGAAGCAGCCGATCAATGATTCTCCCTCATCATTGATGTTTCTATCTCTCTCCCTCTCCCTTCCTCTCTGAAATTAATAAAAATATATTTTTTTTAAAAGACTAACTCCTAAGGAAATGGATTTTGCCCTGCCCTCCTTACGGCTGCTTTCTTGCCTTCCTAAGGAAATAAGGAGAATGTGGAACCCAAAGTCAGGAATACCAATAGCACATACAGAGCCAGAATGTGCATCTATCAATCTCGATAGCATCCTTTCTGCCACTACCTAACCCTACCAGTGAGAGAAACTTCCAGGGAACTAGGGTTCCAAAAATTTCGACTGCAAGAGCGATTCCTTCCATTCACTGATTCCTTTCTCCCTCAACTCCCACCTCTGACCCTCCTCCAAGCCCCTCCTAGCCAGTATGCTATCCTTTGCTCCTGACATGCTTCCTCCCAATGCCTCAGAGTCTATTTTGATCAAAAAGAACATTATGTTATAAATGGTGCTGACGCTCAGGCAGTGAGCAGCCAAGGAACTATAAAGATCTGTTTAGAATCATAACCACTTAGCAGGCTCACGGCCACTAGGACTTTATGACCATTAATTAGTTTATCCTCTCCGAATCCCTCTGAGGCATCCCTTATTATCTCCATTTGACAAATAGAGCAAGACTAAAACACAGAAAAATTGACTAATTGACTGGGTTGCGATAAGGGAAGACTGCAACAGACTATTAAAAGCAAGTACTGTGATGAAACTTTGGAGATTCTGAATGCATGCCTGACTTTCTGCAGTGTATTAGTGCCCAAACTTTTTTAAATCAGGAAATTCTTGGAGATTCTCTAATTTACCCACCTCCATTTTCCAAACCAAAATATTAGGGCCTACTGAGATCAAGGACTTGCTCAAGGTCATGTTGGAGGAGGTAATGCTCCAACCCAAGTGTCCTGGCCCCGAATGCAGTGTTCTATCTTCATAGTGGCAACCCAAATCAGAGGTGTGAAGTCACACACCTTGCTGATGGCAGCGCTGTTCCGGAGTCCCAGGAGAGATACAAGAACAGGTATACTCTTTCTCCATAGTGCAAAGGCCCCTGGCTAAGGAGGCAAGCAGTGACTAAAATCCAACCTGCACTCTCTCAACCAGTCTGTACATTTTGAGATGGGAGTGCAGCCACCCTCAAAGAAGGGTGTCATCTGCCCCCAGGGCTGCTGCTGCCCAAAGAGGTCACCTCATAACATGCACTGAGACACCACATAGACCAACAGCAGCTCTGAATCCAAGTCTCTTGACTCCTTTTCTCATGCTAAATAGGAAAGCAAGGTTGTCTTTGGAAAAATGGAAAAAGAAAAAACAAAAATGATAAGTGGTTTCTAACGTCTATGGCATTATTGTACACCAAGCATGTCAAGCTTGCAGCCCATGGGCCGCATGCAACCCACAACGAATATTTTTGCGGCCCAGCCAATATAACGGTATGTAAGAAACGTTTTAATAAAAATTTCATAACTTAATTCTTACAATATCCTGTTATACATAATTATTAATAACAAACTACAATGTTCGCTAATGACTGATTACTATAATCGTGTTGCATTCATTTCCCTTACGCGCCTATGCGCAGGAGCACCATTTCTCTCCACTAATACTAGCAGTGAATATTTTAGCAGCCAATTGCCACATCATTAGTCTTGTACTGACTTGTTTAGTGTGTGCAACAGGAAATATTTCACTTTCGGAGAACAAGAAAAATAGGCTTATTTGTGTTATGCTTATTAATTTGTGTAGTTATTCAGTGTCTGAGAAGTTAATGTTCAAGAAAAAATATTAATTTTTATTAAAATGTTCTATTATTTTATGTTAATGATTACTCATTTATTTCAGTCCTCTGTAGTCAGCATGTCTCTATCAAAATAATTTGCGTTTCTATGAAATTTGAAGTTTTGGTTTTTTTTGCGGCCCACATAAACTTAAATCTTGTTTATTTGGCCCCTGTAAGCCTTTGAATTTGACATGCTTGTTGTACACCGAGAAGAAGGCAATGCAACCAGATTGCCTGGCTTGAAAAGTGCCAGGATACTTCATTGTGATTATAATATAACATATTCTAAATGTAGCACACTTGATTCAACTCTGTGTTTATTAAATATGTTTTGAACTTTTTAAAACACTTTTTGGAAAATGTGTGCAGTTGTTTCAGGTTTTGCACAAAGAAGGATGCCTGAATAAGTCTTCTCGTATGTAAAGGGATGCAGCCTCCTTCCTTACCCTGCCCTGACTGTAATGGATCTTCATTCAGCTAAGACTGGAGGTGGGAACAGGGGACAGAAACCTATACCCATTCGCTATGGAGGTAAAACTACCAGAAGAGAGATTTTTTTTCCAACTTGTCTAGAGGCCTAGCTACTTACTGTCTCTTTTCTAAAACAGGTCCATATTGCAGCTGCCTAGCAGTCTCTAATAGAGTTGTTGTAGTAGATCTCCTGACCTTTAGACCATCCCCTTTCCAATGCAGCCATTGCCAGGCTGGTAGCAACATTATGGTAAATGCACATGGGGAGTGAGAATGAAGGGAGAGTCTAAATGAATCTGATATTTCTAACTTAGCCAACTGGGTGCATGGCAATATCAATAACCAAAATGGGGGAAGGGGGAAGAAGGGGGTTTTGAAGTGAAAGTAAAGGCATTCTGCTTTGGAAATATTGATAACCAGCTAGAAACAAAAGTCTAAAGCTCCAAAACATGCAGGGTAGAGCCACAGGTGCAAAAATCATCATGGTCCTTCAGGACAGGGGACATGAGGCTTCCTTCTGTCTTTGCATCATCTATGGACCACAGAGCCAGAAGGAGGGAAGGGAGGGGGAGGAACAGGAAGACCATTTTCCACCATTTCAGTGATCTATTATTGCATCACAAACCACCCCAAATTTAGTGGCTTAAAATAACCATTTATTCTTTCTCATGATCTAAGAGTGGACTAGGTGACTTTTCTGCTTCAGATGTGATGACCAGGACACTAGCCACAGGTTAGCTGTTTCTTTACTCCTTTAAGAACTTTTTAGGAGGAATCTTGACTTCAAACCAGCTAACTTCTTGCAAAATCTGTTTCTTTCCCCCACTTATTCTTCTCTGTTCATTCTGTGTTCCCCCAATTTTTTTCACTGTGTATCAGTTTATCATGTTTCCCTTTTAATCTCTTAATCTTCTACTTAGCCAAAAATGTTTTGTTTCCTATAGAACATTGAAGTCTCATTACCTTCTGTCTGCTTCTGACAAGGATCCTACTCCCTACCTCTCAGCATTTTGTCTCCTACATATGACAAGCTGTTCTGCCTCTGGTCTACTTTTAATCTTTTCAGGATTAGAAAATACATCTGTAATACTTTCAACAATAAAGATTTTTTAAAAAGAAAGAAAAAAAAAGGCTTCCAAGAGAATAAACCCAAATGTCCAAATGCTTATCGAGCTTCCACTTGCATTGTGTGTGCTAATGTTAAATTGGCCAAAGCTGGTTAAATAGCGAAGTTTAAATCAGAGTGAAGGTATAGTTCACTGGGGCCAAGCAGCAGTCTACCACACCTTCTGAAGGAATTAAGGGCTCTCCACTTCCAATTAAAATCACAAGGAGACTTTTTAAGGTAGCATTCAAAATCTGATCCAATCTCATCACTCACGTTTTCACTTGAGCTTTTAGCTATGGATAGACTTGACCTTTTCAGGATCCTAGATTCTGCGATTGGAAGGAATCCTAAAGTTCACCCATTGCGCAAGCACGCACGCACATGCCCCAGTCCCATCTCTGGGACTTTTCTCAGCATGTTTTTCTTTTTTTGCTCCATCTAAACTCCAGCCTTTTATTTTCTTGCATCCTGCTCCAAGACCAAAACTTTTAACTATACTGTTCTTTAAAGAAACTTTATGTTTTCGGGTCGTCTGATTTCACAAAGTGATTTTGTTCTTCAGGAATAAGTAAAGGAAATTAGGAGTAACGAAAAGGCAGGTTGCGACGCAGCTCTGGCTCTGCCACTTGCTGGCCCATGACGCTGTACTTGTCATTTCTCTGGGCCTCAATTTCCTTTTGTGTAAAATGAGGATTATAATGATAGTTATGGACAATGGTTATTGGAAGGACCAAATGCTATAATGAATGTAAAATCTTTGACATGAAGCCTAACACAAGGTGAGCACTCCATACGTCTTAGCTCTTATTATCCAAAGGACATAATTCGCGGGAAGTCAGTAATATGTGAACAAAGAGGTTACAACAGGGCTTTCTCATTGAGAGACCAAGCCCTCAATGCAAACAGACTTAAAAATAAGGATTTATTGGTTCAATAAATGAAGCATCAAGGCGCATAACAGGCTAATGTCAGAGTTCAAAGAACTTTGTTAAAAGTCAAGTTTTGTTTGCTTTTGTTGTTTTCTGTTGTTTCTGTTTTTTTGTTCCACTTTGCTTTCCTCTTGAGTGCAATTCTGAGACGCCCTATGGTGGCAAGATGGTCTAAGCAGTATCACTTTCCTGACGTCTCATTTGTAACTCCTCTGAGGGAAGGGTGTGAGTCTCTCAGAAGTCTCAGCCAGGGAATCATTGCACCTAGTTGGCTCTTTTGAATCACAAGCCTGTCGCTGAGCCAATCACTGCAGGCAGCAGAATCCTGTGGTTAGACCTAGGCCATGTGCCCAGCTCCTGCGCCTTCTTCGGAGTGCCTGGGCTAAGAGTGCAAGAATGTGGCGCCAGAGAGCATCAGACGACTACTACTAGATTCTAGTAACTAGAAGAAGAATTCTGGACAGGCAGGGGGAGTAACATGCTCCTGCAACACTGTAGATCACAACATTATTTCTAATGATAAAAAGGTAGAAATTACCCACCAAAGAGTCAGATGAATTATAGAAGAAAACTGAAAAGTGAAGAGAATTAGGTAAAAAGCCTGCAGAGTGGATTGTCATGGAAACCAAAGGAAGAGTTTCCAGGAAAAACTCTTTTATCCATTCCTTATCAATAGATGAGTGGATTAAAAGGCTGTGGTACATTTACACAATGGAATACAATGCAACTCTAAGAAAGAAGGATCTCTTATCCTTTGTGACAGCATGGATGGACCGAGAGATTGTTATGCTAAGTGAAATAAGCTAGTCAGAGAAAGACAAATACCATATGATCTCAATTATATTTGGGATCTAAATAAGCTGACGAACAAAATAGAACCAGAGGCATGGATACAGGGAACAAACTGACAGAAGGAAGTGGGGAGGGGAGTACTAGATGAAAGAAGGTGAAGAGATTAGCCAAAGAACATATATGCATAGCCCATGGACAGATAACAGCATGGTGAAAGCCAGGTGGGGGAGGGGGAGCAGGGGCTGTGTGGAGGTGAGCAAAGGGGGAAAAATAGGGGACATCTGTAATAGTGTCAACAATAAAAATCAATTTTAAAAAAAAAAAGACTTTCCAGTGGAAGTTTATCAACAGCGGCAATGTTGCCAAGAGATCAAATAATACAAGATGTGAAACTGGATTTAGCAATGTTCATCACCTGGAGTTAGTTTTCCAAAATCAAGTTATTGAATGCCTACTACATGCAGGGCCTTTTTTGAAGGATGTAGACATTTCCAGGCCCAAGCTGCTGCTCTCCAGGGCTGATCATCTAGTTTACAAGCAAAAATGCAAAGGCACAGGAAATAGCCCCTCCCTCCGCCGTGGCCAAAATGAAATACAGTGGGGCCTTGACTTACGAGTGTCCCGACTAATGAGTTTTTCGAGATACAAGCCGTCTCTCTGCCGATTTTTTGCTTTGAGTTGCGAGCTAAAATTCAGGTTACAAGCCAGCTTCAGATACCCCACCGCTAGTTGGCGCA
>NW_005371791.1:2024317-2045644 GCF_000412655.1 Myotis brandtii | reverse complement strand
TTGATTTGACATACGAGTAATTTGAGTTATGAGCTCTGTCACGGAACGAATTAAACTCGTAAGTCAAGGCCCCATTGTAAAATAACCTGTAAATACTACAGCACATAATGAGCCAAATGAATGATACAGATAGATCAAGTTCTCTAGAATGAATACTATGGATCGAGAAAGTTGTGTTTTTCCTGGAATGTACATTTTAAAATTATTAACACCTGGAGATAAAACAATCAAGATGGAGAATTATTTAGAAACCATCCAATATAATAAAAGAGAAACATGTAAATTGACTGTCCCTTTGCTATGCTAACTAGCCAATCATGCGTGAATATGCAAATTAACCCAACAAAGATGGCAGGTTAATTTGCATACACAGGTGCCGGGTGGAGAGCAGAAGTGGGAGAGCCGGCAGCTTGGGGGGATGGCTCCGGATGGCTGTGTGCTTATCAGCGGAGGTGTGTGCTTGTTAGCCGAGATTTAACAGCTGTGTATTTAGGGTGAGGGTCGGTTATCTTTTAACTCCGGCTAAACCATAAAGCTTAATTGGTTCCCAGGAACTGGCTTGGGGGGGCGAGAAACCTATTGTGTTGTAAGCTGAAGATGTATATGTAATTTCTAATGGCTCCCAACAGTTAGGGGTGATCAGGCAGGCAAGCAGAGGGGTTAGGGGCGATCAGGCAGGCAGGTTAGGAGCCACTGGTCCCAGATTGCGAGAGGCATGTCCGATTGCCGGTGGGATCGGGCCTCAACCGGCAATCAGACATCCCCTGAGGGGTCCCAGATTGAAGTGGAGAGGGTGCAGGTTGGGCTGAGGGACCCCCCCCAACCCCCCACCCTCACCCCCATGCACGAATCTTTGTGCAGCAGGCCCCTAGTTTTAATATAAAAAATAACTACAGAAATGGGGTTGTGTTTGAATTAGTCAAGATAGCTATGATAGCATTCATCAAATATTTGAGGGTCTTTGATATAGAAGGAAGATCTTTCTTCTGTATCGCTTCTGAGGACAGATCAAAGACAAGTAAGGTACAGGGAGGCAAAAATCGAGCGAGAGAGAGAGAGAGAGATTTTTAAAAAGAAAGGAATACATTCTTATCAATAATAGCTGTCCAAAAATGCAGTGAGCTGCCATGTGTGCTCCCAAGCTTGGATATGTTCAAACAAAAATCGAAGGGTTTTGAGGATAGAAAATTGGATTCAAAATCCTACAAGATGCTTTCAAACTCTAAGGTTCCATGACTCCATTTCAAAGACAGTTACTTCTTTCCAAGGTGGTCAGAAAAGTCTTCCTGAAGGAATTGGGATGCCCAATCTAGTCTTGGGAGATGGTTGGGATTTTGATGGGTAAGCAAGGGCAAGGAAGGGCATTTCATGTAGAAGGACTTGCTGGAGATGAGTTCACACAAGGCTGGGAAGTCATTAGAACCAAAATGACAATCTTTCAAAGCCTTGGTGAGATATTTAAACAAAGCCTGTTTTTGCAGCCCTTTGCAGACACCATGGCCCGGAGCTGCCCGTGACCAGCCATGGCGAATCCCACCGTGTTCTTCGACAGCGCTTTCTATGGCAGCGAGCCCTTAGGCCGCGTCTCCTTTGAGCTGTTTGCAGACAAAGTTCCAAAACCAGCAGAAAACTTCCATGCTCTGAGCACTGGGGAGAAAGGATTTGGTTATAAAGGTTCCTGCTTTCACAGAATTATTCCGGGATTTGTGTGCCTTCACACACCATAATGGCACAGGCAGCAAGGCCATCTATGAGGAGAAATTTGAGGATGAGAACTTCGTCCTGAAACATACAGGTCCTGGCATCTTGTCCATGGCAAATGCTGGACCGAACACAAACGGAACCCAGGTTTTCATCTGCACGGCCAAGACTGAGTGGTTGGATGGCAAGCATGTGGTCTTTGGGCAGGTGAAAGAAGGTATGGATATTGTGACAGCCATGGAGCACTTTGGGTCCAGGGATGGCAAGACCAGCAAGAAGATCACCATTGCTGACTGTGGACAACTCTAACAAATTTGACTTGTGTTTTATCGTAACCACCAGACCATTCCTTCTGTAGCTCAGGAGAGCACCCCTTCACCCCCATCTGCTTGGAATGTTCTATAATCTTTGTGCTCTCACGCTGTTCATTGGGTTCCATAATTTCCTTACCCTTCCCAGTCCAGCTGGATTGCAGAGTTAAGTTTAGGATTATTAAATAAAAACTAAACAGTTGTCTGTCAAAAAAAATCTTTTTGCAGGCAAGGAGCTATGGAAGAATTTTGTGCAAGGAAATACAATTCAATTCAGCAGAGCTTCAAGGAAGGTTGCTCAGGCACTTACTTAGGACAAATTAGAAATGGATGAAACTGAAAAAAAAAGCAGGGGACTTTGGGGAGTAAGAAAATAAGAACCCAAATTCAGGCAATGGTAATAAATAAAAGCTTAGAATCAGAGAAGCTTTGCGGGAAGAAGTATCCACAGGACTTGGTGATTGGTTACATTGGGAAAGAGGCAAAAGGAAAAAAAAATCAAATGAAAGAATGAAAAGGTTTGCGTCTGTCTGAGAAGAATGGTGTGAGAAGCAGTGCCTTTAAAACAACAGGGTCAGGGAGTGTAATGTGAGAGGCAAGTCACGGTCCCAACATGGGAAGCCGGTTTAAGGAGAACTCTGGCCAAGACGACATCAGCAAGCCGGGTAGTGTCTCACTCTCATCCAGTGGAATATTACCAGCTACTATCTCAGAGGAAATTGGGTTCCTTGATTTTCCAAATGAGCCAAGCTGTTGTGCTGGCAGCCAACACACATGACAGGCACTTAGCCAAGCATAAAGCAACAGGTTTAAAACATGTTAGTGTGTAGATAAACCATCTCCTGCCTTAGCAACCAGCTAAGGGGAATTCGCAAAAACAAATGAAAAAGAAACCTCCCAAACTCCAGAGCCATCTACTCTTTATACTGTTGTCTTATATAATAACATGTGTAAATCTATGGTTACCCTCCCCCTCACCGGGAAATAGCACTGAGAGGGATACTTTAAAGCAAAGGCATTTTTTGAGGTAGTTAGTACTTGAGATAATATCGGGGTAAAAACTCTTCAACATAACTTAGGCTCAGTCTACGTAGAAAAAAGTAAATACAGATGCAGAGCTGGTGAATTTGAACAATGTAGAGAACCAGACTGGACGGTTCAGGCTCCTAACGCTGCCTTTTCCCCAACAATGGCTGGTTTTATTTTGTTCCGTTTTGTTTTGCTTGGATTATCTGGACAATTACCTCAACTCTCCATTTCACTCTGGTTCTATAGACATAGTCCTCTAAGTGTTCTATTTTTATCATGTTCCAATAAGAACTGAACACAATAGAGCTCATTGAAATGAGTCTCGCTGAAAGGATTAAGCCAGTTAAAGGGATGTTGCCTGCACATCCTATATTTTCCGTGATGCAGACAAATGAGCAGTTCTCTGCCCTTGGTCTGCCCTCTCCATTACCAACACTTTCCTCCTTGGAATAAAGAGTAAAGCAGAATGAAACATTTAGGCAAATAGTCATGTGAATAAGGGCAAAAGGGAGCACAACCATCTGGGAAGTACACCTAATTGACCAAAGCATGCAGCCCCCACTTCGCAGCTCTGGAAGTTCCCTGGAAGCTGGACAGGGTTTCCCCTGCACCGTGGCCCTCCCTGAGCAAAGTTGAAATTCAGTGGCCCCCTTCAGGTCTGGGGTCAACTCAAAGACTGCAGCCAGCGCTGAGAGGGACTCACTGCACCGTAAGCTCTGGATACCCATGGGGTCCAGTGGCTGGGAACGGCTAGAAGCTCTGAAGGTAGTTCTCCTTCTTAGCCCTCCTTTGGTCTGGTGACTTTGGGCTTTGGTTTTCCTCTTCATATAAAAACCACTCTTCCTTTTAAGTGAGCTCGAGACAAACAGCATAGGTGCTGTATGAAATATGACTTTGCAGAAGGGCAGCATTTATTTTATTTGCAGGAAGAGAAATGGTGGTGAAAGGGATTGAACAGCTTCCAGTCCCAAGGCCTGGACTCCTCCGTAGCCAGGTGCATGGAACTGAAAAACAACTCAAAGAGCATGCTCTGTACCTGCCTTACTACCAGCACAGTCTGTGCTGTGGGAACCAGCACAGACTAAACATTCACACAAATTACTTGAAGATCTTGAAATCCCTGTTCCCCCGGGGGTGGGGACACTGGGGCACTCTAGGCTTACTGGTCTCTCAGCAAAAGGACTTTGCATCATGGGTCATATGTCCAGTGGCCACTTCAGAATGCCTTCCGGCTGGCAGTGTAACTGGGAAGGCAAGCACAGGGTTTGTATTTACACTGAGTTTTCATAGCCGTCACCCTGTTTTTATTCAGAATGAATTTTTAAATAAATAAAACTATTGCCCTGGCCAGGTGGCTCAGTTGCTTGGAGGGTTGTGGGTTCGATTTCTGTCAGGTCACCCACGTAGGTTGCTAGTTCGATCACTGGTCAGGGTGCATAGGGGAAGCAACCAATCGATGTTTCTCTCTCTCCCTTCCTCTCTCTCTAAAATCAACAAAAAACACATCCTTGGGTGAGGATTGAAAAAAATAAAATAAAATTATCAATGGTTTCTAAAAATGCTTTTATGGAAAATCTGTGTAAGATCACAGAGTCATCAATAGCTCATATTAATAACCACTATGATTGTGTTATTGTTATGATTACTATGTTGTGTTTATAGAGCTGATGGAGGTCTAGGTTAAAACCTTTCAGAGCCACAGATCCTATCCCGAAAGAGAACTTCAAAAAAATTCCTCATGAGATGGTGCCCAGATTCCATTTAAAGATATATAAACTTCAGAGAAACGGCTGGTCCGGGAAGGAATCAGTCCATTTATGACGGCAACATACTTTACAAAAGTTCTCAGAGGGAGCTGAGGGGGCAAGCAAAGAAAGAACTTTCTTAAGTAAATATCAAATCAATTAAAGGAACAGATCCATGGAAATAAATCATTTACAGAAACAGGTCCTACCTGTGGTTTCTAATACAACATACACTAAATGCTGCACCTCAAGTAACTAAATAAAAAATGGATTCCAAAGTGATTCAGTCTCCACACACTGTAAGAGGCAACCTGCTAAAGCAAACCCTGCAAAACAAAGGCGTTCAAGATATGAAAATTCATAAACCTTTCTTATCAGAAAAGAGGCTGAATGAATATTATGGTGTTCTTATAGCATGTTTGCTTTAGCATTTGTCATGTAGCTACTCTGCACAAAGGTAAGGTCTGGTATGCAGTGTAATTATTTTCCCACCTACTTCTGTCACAAGGTCTACTTAAAGGGCAATTTCTTTCTTTAGTTCTTAAAATGCTTTCAAAAGATATCTTAAGGTCAAGAAACTCCAACAATGTGCAAATATCTTTCAGGGGTAGTTGATTTCCCCCTCGTACCATTAGGGGAAATTTTATTGTAGTGAGTCTAAAACAAGTTAATGGAGGGTCATGTTTCTATTTACTCTGGGACAGTATTAGTAATCAGAACCAGGAGGAAGCAGGGCCCCGCGGCACAGCCACTCGCTCTCCCGGCCAGGCTGCCTGCACCCTCCAGTCTCAATTCCAGAGCATGTTACTAGTAAATGACACTGTACCTAATTTATCTGCAATATATATTTACATATCTATATAGGCATGTCTATAGACTTATAGGTATATGGTTAGTGTCTATTGAGGCGAATAACCTCTTCAGGTTGGCAAAGGCTTGATTATAAGATTTGGATTAATTAGTGATGCAACATTTTCATGAGCTTTGGTAGCCGAGGTGTTCTTGTATTCTCTGCAAATCAGTCATTATAAGATGGAGTTTGATGACATTTTTCTCCTCAGATATCCTCTTAGTAACTGAAGTCCAGTAAACAGATTAATACTTCTTTATCCAAACAAATCAGACAAATTCCTGCGGTGACATTTAGCTTCGTACTGGTATAGTCAACAAATATTTATTGGGTGCTTGTCATGTACCTGACACTACACAGGGCACTGTGGAGACAAAAGGAACAATCCCTCATAAAGGGATAGCAAAAAGGAGTGTCTTCGTGGTAATGACAGTTCTGTATCCTGACTGTGGTGGTCACAATAATCTATGTTTGGGATAAAATTTCATAGAACTATACACATGTGCACATACACATACATGTACACACAAGTGACACTCCCATAAGGTCAGTAAGTCTAGACAACAGAACTGGAGTAATGTCAGTTTCCTGGTTTTAATAATTTATTACAGTTATGTATGGATGTTCTTCTTTAGGGAAGTTGGATGAAGAGTACACAGAACTTTTTTACTACCTTTTCAACTTCTGGTGATCATAAAATTATTTCAAAATATAATGTCTAATTTTAAAAAAAGAAAAACTTTTGTTTTGGAGGTTGCACTGTGGTGGGAGAGACAGACACGTAACAAGGAGACTAATAACTCATCACAGATTCTTTTATGTAGCATGAAGAACACTATTTAATAAGTGCTTTGATATGAAGTAATAATGGAACCCTCTCTTAGAAAGGGCAATCAGGGAGGAACTCTGAGGGTGGGACATTCAAGCGGAAGAGTGAGCCAGCCAGGTTTAAAGAGATGACTAGCAAACACATTAAAAGAACTTGGCTGGTGTAAGTCATCAGAATGACCTTCAAAACTGTGAGTCTATTAAGGCAAAGCATAGAGGGGTAGCCAGCTTTTATTAGGATGACCTTGTATTATGGGCACGTTGTTTACATTTTTAAGTAGAATAAGATTTATAAGCTAAACTTAAAAAGCTTGTGGAAAAATCAAGCATTTGTGATTCATAATTTAAATGTGTAGTTGATAAATTTAATTTCAATATATTGACTATTAATTTTTATATATTTAAAGTAAATTCAAAAAAAAATCTTTTTTTCTGCATAAAAACTACCCTAGGAAAAACCTCTCATATTTATAGCTTGAGTACCAAGCTCCCCAAAAGATTTCCATGGGGTAGCAATCCCTACAACCCCTGGAAAAGAAGTTGTGAAAATGGATGCAGTGGAACAAACCAACTTTTGCCTGTGTATTAAAGGAAGTGGTTTGTGCTGAGGCTATCTATGGAGCTAAACTGCCCAATTTTTATCTTAAAAGACAACAACAAAAAAACTCCCTTAACAACGATCGCCTCAATGTCATCAAAATTTCTGCTAAGCACATGCATTAGTTCCTTCCTCTGGATCCCTTAATGCTGTATACATATGTTTTAATACATCACTTCTTTTTTTTTAATATATATTTTATTGATTTTTTACAGAGAGGAAGGGAGAGGGATAGAGAGTTAGAAACATCGATCAGCTGCCTCCTGCACACTCCCTACTGAGGATGTGCCCACAACCAAGGTACATGCCCTTGACCGGAATTGAACCCAGGACCCTTCAGTCCGCAGGCCAATGCTCTATCCACTAAGCCAAACCGGCCAGGGCTACATCACTTCTTAGACTGAAGTGTAAGTTTCTATTATATATCTATTTTCCATGGGTTCCTACTAGGTTAGGCATCGTTTCTTATTCATCTTTGTATCCCAATAATTATGACACTCTGAGCACCTTACACTAGATAAAAAGTTGCCATAGATGTCCTTCATGGACTTGGGATTAATTCAAACGTTTTCTTCCCACCAGCCTATTCAAAAATTCAAACACTACCCTAATTGGCTTCATCACTTAGCTTCCTAGATTCATCCAGTCCTATTGGATTTCTGAGCTGGTTTCAAATTGTTTACACTGGCCCTGACCTGGCACTAACTGCCTTAGGACACAGCTTCTGACATTTTCCCACTGACTCCACCCACCCCACCAACAGGACTAAGTCTGTCAGGGAAGAGCATGAGACACTCAGAGCTTGGGAGAGTGTCTGGAAATAATAGCGACCCAATTAGTCTTTAAAGATTAAAGTCATTTAATAATCATCTAACATTTCTTGAATATCTACACTGCTCCAGGTACTCTCCTGAGAACAGGGGTATTAAAAACTAGTAAGATGTGGTCCCTCTAATCAAGAAGATAGTGAAGAACGGAAGTGTTCTTACAGAGGTTTATACAAAGTTCCAGAGGATTACCTAAGACAAGACCACATTCCAAACTAGACAGAAAAGCTAATAGAGGAAAGATTTCTTATAGCCTATGGTCCTGTTAAATTTGGGTGGTTAGATCAAATTGGCTTTGTGACTGCTTCAATGTCAGGAAGTAAAAGAGGCCTACAATGACTTAGGGAATAGTGTTTGATACTGAAAATGCAGAAGGAAGTGCTGGTCTCTGAGTTATGTTGATTAATTCTGTTTGGGACACATTGAGTTTAAAATGCATATGAAATAAATTCGGATATACCAGTATGCAACTGGATAAAATAGTTTACAGTTTAGAAAAACTCCATGGACGGAAGTTGTAGATTTGGTAATCATCACCATATACAGTCTCAAGGGTAAATGAATTGTCCCAGAGATAACTGAACAGTGAGAAGAGAAGAAAGCAAAATTGGTACTCTAGGGTTCATCCACATTGAAGAATTAAGCAAAGGAAGAGGAAACTATTAGGGAACCAAGAAGAGCAACATGCAATTAAAAAAATGTTTTATAAAAAGCCAGCAGCCCTGGCAGCTGTGGCTTATTTGGTTGGATATCATCTGGGTTGTGGGCTGCCAGCCGAATGATGTTTTGCTCTCACATTGATGTTTTTTTCCTCTCTCTCTCTCCCTCTCCTTTCCTCTCTCTCTAAAAAATCAATTTAGCCCTGGCCAGTATATCTAAGTGGTTAGAGCATTGACCTGCCCCTGAAAGATCTCGGGTTCCATTCCCAGTCAAGGGCACGTACCTGGGTAGCAGGTTTGATCCCCAACCCCAGTCAGGGCAGATGCAGGAGGCAACCAATCGTTGTGCCTGTCATATCGATGTTTCTCTCTCTCTCTCCACCCATCCTTCCTTCCATCCATTCCACCCTCTCTAAATATCAATGGAAAGAATATATCCGCAGGTGAGGATTAATCAAACCAAACCAAAAAAATTCAATTAAAAAAAAAAGCCACGAGATAGTAGTTGTGGTGGACATTGTTGGTTTCCTAACAAGTATCAATTTCCTGCTCGCCTTCATACACTCTCTCCCTTCATGAAGTCCAGGAGCCTCTAGAAAAGCTGAATGTCTATAGCTCCAAGGGTTGACCTAACTAATCTAAAGATAATCCCACCCCCTTGAGTGGGAGTTGTAAAGGGCAAATAACCCAAAGATATTCAAGAAAAGTTTGATGAAATGGATGAAGGTGTCAAAAGTTACATACTTCTAATTATAAGTTCTGGGATGTAATATACAAAATGGTAACCATAGTTAACAAAATTGTTTTGTATATTTGAAAGTTTCTAAGAATCCCTCTTAAAAGTTCTCATCATGCCCAGGAAATTGGCCTTTTATTATATAGGATAAAGCCAGAAAAAAAAATACATAAAAAAGAAAGGAGAGTTTGATGGGACTGCAGATAAATTCTTCATTATTCTCTTAGAGGAACTTCTAGAAGCAATGATTTCCCTTCCTCCAGATGTCATCCTAAGTAACTTTGAGGCTCAGACCTGCTGCAGACTTCTTTCCCTGCCAGTCTGAGAAAGAAGCCCACTAAAGGAAGAAAACCAAGTCAGGAGAACACCAGAGATACAGAGCGGGAGCCAACCCTGATACCTGCTCTACCTCTAGACTTCTTATGTAACCTATGAAGTTTCTTATTGCTTAAACCAATTTGGAAAATAATAATAACAACAATAATAATAATTAAACCAATTTGGGTTGAGTTTTCTGTTACTTTCTTCTGAAGCAGAACTATTATAGTTGTGTCACAGAAACTGTAAGAAGTGAGAACTTCTGCAGGAAGTGATCAAGAGTGATACCTAGAGACCAGGTGATGGACCTGAAATGCATCCAAAGAATTTGGTAAGCAGGTCTTGAAGAGACCAGTTTCAGTGGTGGTAGCTGTGATGGGGAGATCCCAGTGAGTGGAGAAATGAATGGTAACTGAGCTAGCAGAGATCCCTCTTCAGTGAAGTTTGACCACAATTTGAAGAGAACACTGCAATGAGAAACCATTACTATAAAGGAATGTAGTGTTGAGGAAGATTTTTGTTTGTTTATTTTGAAGATGAGAGCTAATTAGTGGATGAGTCTACAGGTGGATCTTACCATTACCGTGTTCTCACCTCCCCTAAATTCATGGAGAATTTCAGTGAAGAGAGTTAAGGGTTCAATTAACTATAATAGCTTCTTATCCTGGATTCAGCTATAAAAACTTCAGAGAAGTCAAAAGCAATACCTCAGTATTACATTCCAACCTTCTTTTTTTTTACCTTCTAATCCTTATATTAGATATACAAGACCAAAAACATGCAGAATGAGCCTACTAAAGCAATTAATCAAAAAAAATGGAAGCTCTTGAGAAAACATGTACAAGAAAGTTCATGCTACATTTTTTATAACTGAAATATTGGGGGAATATAAATGACATTAATAGAGAATGGTAAAGCTAAAAAAATGCATTAAGTAATATTCTACTGACTACTTCCTTTGCAGCATTTAAAAAGAATGAGTTGGAACTCTATGCACTGACAATAAAAAAATCCAATTGAAAACCTTAACTTATAGAACAATATGTGTGATATGATCCCACACATGCAATTCAAAACAGAATAGTTTATACTTATGCAAAGAAGAAAGGTCAAGAATATATGACAAAGTGGTTAGTTCTTAGATGGAAGTGGGATATGGGGTTCAGGGCAAGGGGGAGCTTCTTAGAAAAGGGCAATTTCATATGTATCTTATACTTCTATGTAAGTTGAATTTTACAAGAATAATATTTTTATTTATTTTGTTGCATTATAAATTTAAAAAATAGTAAGTGCTTGGGAAAAAGTGAGATAGTTTCATGTGATACTTATCTTTCTCTGACTGGCTTATTTCACTTGGCATAATACCCTCCAGATTCTTCCACGCTGTCTCAAAGGGTAAGTGATCCTTCTTTTTTACAGCTGCATGGTATTCCATCGTGTAAATGTATCACAGCTTTTTTATCCACACAAATACTGATGGGGTACTTGGGCTGTTTCCAGATCCTAGCTATTATAAATTGTGCTGCTATGTACATAGCGGGTAGGGAGATGAGGAGGAGAGATTAACCAGGGAACTTATATGCACATATACATAGCCCATGGACACAGACAATAGTGTGGTGAAGGCCTGGGAGGGGTGGGAGACATCTATAATACTTTCAACAATAAAGATTTAAAAAAATTTTAAGTGAGGCAGTTGAAAAGCAGCAACTAAATTTATACCAATCAGCATATCACATTTTCCCTTAAATAGGGAAAAGAAAAGACCACAAGACTGATCTTTTTTTTTTTTAATATATTTTTATTGATTTCAGAGAGGAACGGAGAGGGAGAGAGAGAGATAGAAACATCAATGATGATAAAGAATCATTGATCAGCTATCTCCTGCATGCCCTACATTGGGGATTGAGCCTGCAAATCAGGCATGTGTCCTGACTGGGACTCTAATCATGACCTCCCAGTTCATGGGTCAACACTCAACCACTGAGCCATGCCAGCAGGGCAAGACTGATTATTTTTAATGCCCTCCTCTCACATTATAGAAGCCAAATGGATATGAGTTTGTGTGCTATTCTTTGGGAGCATTTTAACTAATTAGTTGTTGAACATATGTAAAACCATTGGCATCAAGTTTATCTCTAACTCCTTATTCACCAGCTGGTTAAATTTGGCATTATTTATTTTCAAATTGTAAGGCTGCTCAAATGAAATTGGCTGCTGCTTCATGAAGATTCCCATATGAGCACATTTGCATGTGTGAAATATACACTGTGAGGCTGACAAGGGAGCCCAAAAGGCTCCGTTTGATCCTAAAACAAATCTCATCAGTGAGCCAAGCAATTCAGCTGAATTCTCTGATAAGAATTCTTCCTTGGTCACTCACCTAGGAAGTAAGAGAAGAGTAAGCCACACAAATGAGAGTACTACCCACTGTGATTTCTTAATCAAAGTCGTCTGAATAGAGGGTTTCAATAAACAGAACACCATCGAACACCTAGAGAAATGAGACAGGGAATCCAATGCTCAGAGACGGAATTCGCATTCTACACAAACATGCAACCATTTTATAAATATACTAGAGGCCTGATGCACGAAATTCGTTCAAGGGGCTTGGCCCTGGCAGCCCCAGCTTCGTCCAGAAGGTCATCTGGAAGGACGTCCGGAAGGTCGTTCAGCTGTCCAGTCAAATTAGCATATTATGCTTTTATTATTATAGATTGTCAGCAGTCTATTTCTATATAACTATAGTTATTATTGCAAATCTAACATAATTTAAAAACCTTTTAATTAAATTAGGCCAATAATGACCTTTAGTCATAGGCTATCAATGGTTTACCAAATAATTAACCCATGCACAGTGATTAGTTATCAGTTCCTAATTACAAAGGTCAAATGTTATATTCTCTCCACATAGTTAATTCAACAAGGTGTCAGACATCACCCACTCAGTCTCACAGAGAGAAAACTTCTCTAATACCTATGGCAGACAATTCAAGAAGTGCCCACATGTGAATATCTGTCTAAATCATTCTGAGTCTGGAACAGAGTAGCAAATAAATTTGGAGGGGAAAATTGCCTTTTTTATTGAGTTATAATAGTACATTGGTTTCAGGTGTACAACATAATGATTTAATATTGTAAAACAATCACCACAATGCAAATGTTTTTTAATCACTAAAACCAGAAGGGAAAAAATGGCCAAGAGAGTGAAAAACTAGATAAAATTAGTTTATCTATGGCCAAATCAGACCCATGAATACTTAGTCAAAATAAGACATAAAAATTAAGAAAATGTGAATTAAATAATTTGGATATATAGTAATTTGGGTATAATCATTGTATAAAAGTATATAAAGAAAGACATTTAGTAGAAAAATATATACCCAGTCAACAATCAAACATGTAATGAGCAAACACCACATATATGACTGGTCATACAACTATAAACAAAACAGGTGAGACCTCTGTCCTTCAGGAGCTTCCAAATTTTGAAAATTGACAAATATTATCAAAGAAAATCAAGTCTCACCCTGGCTGGTGTGGCTCAGTTGGTTGGGTGTTGTCCCATGCACCAGAAGTTCCCTGATTCAATTCCCAATCAGGGCACATGCCCAGGTTTCAGGTTCCATCCCCAGTAGGGGGCATGCAGAAGATAGCCAATCAATGCTTCTCTCTTACATCAATGTTTCTCTCTCTCCCTCTCTCTCTCTAAAAAAAAAAACACAATAAAACCATATTTTAAAAAAGAAAATCAAGTCTCCTGCCTTAATACCAGATGGCTTTTATTTTCCATTTTTAGGGTTACATCTACAAAGAAATAAACAAATCAAAATTTTATTTTATTTTTATTAAACACTAGAAGAGTATATTTTAACTTTAAACATTTACCCAAATAAATTTTTTATACGCACAGAGTTTAATAAATTACAAGCATACAGCTCTCTGATAGTTCTATAGTATACTTAATGAAAAATATAGAATACACTTGGCTTCACAAGATCAGACAGAACCGAATCAATTTTTTAAATACAAAATTTACACAATAATCTCAATCTGTCTATAAAAGTTTTTTATAAAGTGGTTCTGTGATTTTTGCAGTGCTGCTGTTACCAAGTGGATGACATTTATATTAATGTCTTTATTTTACTTTGGAAGTACATTTCTTATACTTTTTCACATATCATCATTCAAATTTAAAATCTCAATTTTTAATACTAGAGAATTTACTTTCTTCTCACAGCAGTTACTACTGTCATTGATTATAAACACTTTAAATTTTAGCTCCATAAAAACCAGATTTTTATTGAAGGACTGCAGGGAGAAAGTTAATGTCATATATTCTCTCCACACAAGATCTGCACTTGGTGAATTTCTCTTTAAAATATTCTATTAGTGCTGAATTTTAACTATAGGTTGTAATTTGAGATGCACAACTTTGTAACAATTGGCATAACAGTCAGAAACTGTCTCCAAAGAAACCAACCAATGATCCAAGAACAGGAACAAAAAAACATGGGCTGAAATTAATGCTAAGATACTTTCTTTGTAATACTTCCAAACATTAGCATGAAGAGGTGACCCAAGGAGAGACAGATGGACAAGAATTCACCCCTTATCTAAGGGATGGAAAATCTGAGGGGCCAAGTAGTCTCCTAACCAGAGATGCATAACTTTAACTTGATGGGCACATGAATGGAACAAGAGTTCAACTCTCCATAGTCCAGCACCTGCCACACCAAACGTAGAGAAAATGTAAAAAATAGAGAAGAGCTAAATCAACACACACACACACACACACACACACACACACACACACACACACACACCATCCAATCTTCTGTGATTCTTCTCTTGTATTGTCTACACTGTATGCCTTTCCCACTACTTCAATCTGAAGTGACTATTTTTCATTTATTCTCCTTTTAATATCTGTCTATGATGTTAGCCAGAGTGTATTTACTCAATCTCTTTTGACTTTCTTTTTATTATGAATCTAAGAACTATTTTTTACTGTAGAAGTAAAAAAGTAACATTAATTATTAAATGTAGCTCAGTGATTTAGGGTTGAATGATTGTATCCCATTATGTTCTATGTTTTTTAAAAAAGTAAAATTAAATAATACTATTGAAACATTAAAATTATTTAGATAAAGCAGAAATTCAATAATGTTTCAACCTTTTCTGAGCAATTTTCAATACAATATTTCACTAATTTCTTCTCAGCATTTTTTCCATTTGTTATAATTCAGTAATGGGTTGGGTTCTAAGAAAAACAGAAAAAGAAACATGGTCTGTATAAAATAGAATCACAATTTAAATTTTAAACACTGAAACAGAATGTCCTGTGCGTGTGATTTTTGCCCCCTGAACGCAGGGCTCCTTTTGAAGTCCTGGGAGAGTTCAGTGAGCGGGGATGTAGAAGTTAGGAAAAAAAGGAGAAAAGATGGATAGTGACTAGAAATTGGTATCAAATTCCAAAACTGGGATGCTGAATTGTTCTTACAGCCCTAAAATTATATTTTGAAATGTAATCGCCTGCTGATTCCGAGCACACTTGAAAGAGAAAAGGCCAGGTCCCCAGGCCCCTAAGGACTTCCACTGATAATCAGAAAGAAGGTTTAAAGGCGATCAAACCAAAAAATCTTAAAATGTTGAATTGTGTGATTTTTTTTAAATGTAAGAAACTACTTTCTGCATAAACAACACTCCAGGAGAACAATAAAATTAGGAAGAAAGAACACTGTGATGATCCAATTTTTGAAAAAGTGCACAGTGGTTTTGTCAAAATAAAAATTTGTGTGCTTCAAAATCAGTTTGACTTTTAGCCATGAATAGTACATAATACTAAATGCTAAAAAAAAAAAAATACTAAATGTTAATGTTTTCTCCTCTATCGATCAACGGCAAAAAGTAGAAACATATTCTTGGCCTTTTTCTTTTAATTTTTAAGCTTTTAGGAAGGCATACAATTTGTTCCAGGTTGATCCAAAAATTAATGTCATGGGGCAAATTTGACAGAGCATCTTTCCTTCCTATAATCCCTCTTGGTGCCAGAAGAGAGCCCGGGAGGACAGAGGGGAAGTTGACCCTCAAATCAGGCTCTCAAAGAGCCCTGGGCTGTTGTAAGGATTGCCTCGTCTTCATTTCATCTTTTTCTTTGCAAATGACTGGATCTGCTGAAGCTAAAGAGTCATACAACCAAACACGTATGGTGGGCACATCACTTGCAGTTGGAGTCAGAGTGTAGCCTGAAGGAAATGTGTAAAAAGAATGCAGGCTGTAGGTTTAACCCACAGGTAGCTGGACGCAAGGCCAATAGTTTCCAAAAACACTAAGAGTTCAAAAGCATCCGTTGGTGCCCCATATTGATAAGTAGCCATGCTAGTGGCTGCATCGTAAGCTATTGAGAGGGATAGAGAGAATGAGTGCCTAAATCACACTAAATCATTTGAGGCTGTCTTAAATGACAGGTTAGTAACAAGACAGGTATGTCTAGGTGCTAGCTGCACAGTGTAGTCATAGAGGGAAGTCACAGCAGACTAGGCCAGCAGAGTATTTCCGTCTTGCCTACTTAAGCAATTTCAGCCTTCCGTCTTGTCCCTTGGAGAAAAAGAAACAGAAAAGAGAAGAAAAGGAGAGATTGGAAGGAGAAACAAAATAATGGAATTATACCGATCACTGTTCTATCTTGAAGAAGAAGGGGAAAGGCCAGCTTGTTTTATATCCATTCCAGAACCTGTTCAGTGTTTTATAATGAAATATTCCATAAAAAATAAATACATCAGACAATAATTTAAATATTAAAGATGACCTGGGAGCTACAGCATAACCCTATACCCTTGAGAATTAGTCTGGCACTCTGCACTAAGATTTTTTTATTCAAAAAACCCCTAACTCTACGTCTTTATCTTAATGGCTTTCATAGAGCCAAAGTAGCTAGAAAAAATTTTTTAACTATATGATATTTTTGTACAGGATCAGGGGATTCTGGGGAAAAATGAAATTTTGGGGCAGATTTTCTTAAGTTTGTATCATAAATTTACTTTTCTAGCGCTGTTAAATATACCACTACAGGTGTGCCTCACTGGTCTTCTGTTATCTAATACAAATAAATGGAAAATATTTGAACTCTTAGAATTACAGATGATGCTGGATTTTTCAAAATAGAGATTTTGAAAGAGGGGAAGAAAGTCATCAGTAATAACCCAAAACAACCACAGACAGTAAGTACATCCTAAAGGCCAGTCACTGCCCTGCATTATCATATTTAATCTTTACAGTAACCTGTAGGACAAGCATTAATTTTCATACATTATCACATTTAATCTTTACCGTAACATGTAGGGCAGGCATTAATTTTCCTGCTCTACAGGTAAGGAAACAGGAGCTTATAAAGATTAACTATTTTGCGCAAGTCAATTTCATTAGTAAGTCAACTGAACTCAAGTCTCTGTGACTCCAAAGGCTACGTGTATGTTCTTAACCACTATTCTCTACTTCCTCATACCACCAGGTTCGGGGAAAGAAAAACACACTTGCTCAGGGATGCTCCTTCAGATATGCAGGTTCTCAAAGAATCATGGGGTCTCAGAGTGTACATGCCTACCCTCTATTTGAATTCCTTCAACATCCCAAATACTACTTCCCATTAAATGTCTAGGTTCCGCTCCCTGTATGGGAGTTTAATAGGGAAGAAGAAGAAAAAACAAATTGAGATTATCTCAGAGCATCTCTTAGTGACATTCCCTTTATGTGTATATTTATGGGGGAGGGAGAGGAGAACAAGTATAACTAAGTCAGAGTCCCATGTAGTGATATAAAACCAGCTCACCAGCTATAAATAAATCTGTTCTAAAGCAAGTAGGAGCCTCATATTAATTGAATTATGCTCTTATAGTTGTTCCCAGGCATAGAGGGAAAAAAAATATGATTGAAGACCAGAGGAAATATTGAAAATTGGTCAATAAAACAGTGATGTTTATCTCATTTGCATACAGAGACTTTAAGACTACACTTCAAATTTATGAGCCAGATTACTCAATTATAGAAAGGCAAGCAAGTCAACCTCAATTGGGAAAAAAGAGTCCCATAAATTGTGCATTGTGAACTGTATTTTCAAGGACTCTGAGGACCACAGTCAGAAGCATAAAGTAAAATATGAATTGGGAGGGGGGGTTGTAATTAAAGATGGTAAACTGAACACATACATTTATCTCATCTCTCTCTCCTGAAACTCCCTAAAACTACAGTAAAGAGATTTTTGCTAAGAACACCACTCCAAGGGTAACAAGAATGGGAGAAAAGCCCAGCCGGTGTTGCTCAGTGGTTGAGTGTTGACCTATAAAACAGGAGGTCATGGTTCAATTCCCACTGAGGGCATATGCCCAGGTTTCAGGCTTGATCCCCAGTGGGGGCATGCAGGAGGCAGCCAATCAATGATTATCTCTCATCATTGATGTTTCTCTCTCTCCCTCTTCCTTTCCTCTAAAATCAATAAAAAGTGAAAAATAAAAAAAAAATAAAAGAATGGGAGGAGACAAAATACAAAAAAAAAAAATTTAACTTTAAAAGTAAAGATTGAAAAGTAGAAGGACAAGAGTCTAAGAAAGCTGAATCCTAAAATCAGTAGCTGCTGGAGTCTAGTAGCAACTCAGTTGGCTTTCTTTAGAGTGTTTATTTAATTCTTAGAAGTTGGCAGAACCAGGTAAGATTTGAATTCTATGAAATCTTCGTAGGAAATTAGAGAGGTAGATATTATGACCCATGAAAAAGAAAGTCTAATAGCTGTGCTTGGGAAATCTTGAAGTAGTTAAAAAGTAGACTTGATGATTTGAGAAATCTAGGAAAACTGGAATTTGAAGAGAAATGCTTAAAATTATTTTTATTAAAATATTTATTGTAGAAAATTTGGAAAATATTAAAAGTATAAAGAAGAGAAACTATCTGTAATCACAAAAAATTTTTTAAATGACTCTAGAAATATATCCATTTTTACACTTCTCCTCTGTGCTCAAGGGAAAGAAATCACCACCCAATCAATTCAGTGAACACTTTAAGAAAATTCAGTACTAAATAATAACCAGAATGGTTCCTAATGTCTAATTCTGTCTGGATCATCTAGTTTCCACATCAGAGTCACAGTACTGGAAGAAGAAGAAGAAAGAAGAAGAAGAAGAAGAAGAAGAAGAAGAAGAAGAAGAAGGAGGAGGAGGAGGAGGAGGAGGAGGACTTTTACAAGGCCCTATCAATATCTTAGAAAGTATGGGTACATGATTGTAACCACATGCTAAGTGTCAAGGTAGACTAGGAAGGCACGGAAAAAGTCATCTATAGGTATCTCCCCTGGGCCAGCATTCTAGGCCTTATTGTTACTAATAGAAACCATGCTGAGTTTGTTTACCCCTTTAGGATCATAACAGAGACAAATGGAAACCCACTGGATACTGTCACAGTCCAGGGCACGGTTGGACCCTTTCAGACAACAACTCTCACTGAAGATGAGTTCTGTCTCAAATATTTCAACACAAGGGGAAACCAAGCACCATGAAAGGGATATACCAAATCCAAATAAAGACAGAATTTACAGTACAGGAACTAAGAATAATAGAACAATTTGAAAGAGACTTCAAAACAAGTTCGTTTAAAATGTGTAGAGCTAAAAAAAAATGCCAAGGACAAGAAATTATTTTTTAAAAACATATCTATATTTGAAAATTAAATACTAGACAAGGAAATATAATCACTGAGAAGTTCAAGTAATTGAAGAATACTTACTTGAGTACTGTTTTTGTGAGTAGAGCCCCACCCTAGGGTCTTGTACAAAGTATGGTTTATAGAACTTGTCTGTGTTGACCTTTAAAGAATCTTTTACGGATTCTGCCAACTTGAACCTTTCAGTAGAGTTCCTTTTCATATAGTCATTTAAAAAATTGTTGAGCCCAGCTGGTGTAGCTCAGTGGTTGAGCATCAACCTATGAACCAGGAGGTCACAGTTCGATTTCTGATCAAGGCACATGTCCCGGTTTCAGGCTCGATCTCTAGTTGGGGGGTGTGCACACAGAGACAGCTGATCAATGATTCTCTCTCATCATTGATGTTTCTCTCTCTCTCTCTCCCCTTCCCTTCCTCTCAATAAAAATATTTTTTTTTCTTTTTTAATTGTTGAATGCTACCATTTGGCAGGCACTGAGCTAGAGGGGAGGGTGAAAAGGGGGTAGTAAAGGTGAAGGATGGTCTTTGCCCTTGAGGAAATTGCTGTCTAGTAAGAGAGTGATTTCTGTGAGAGGCATACAATCATAGAATATAGGCTAATTATAAAGGTTGTAGTTGTAACAGCTAACCTGTGCCCAGCTCTATACAAAATGCCTACCTAGTTGCATTCTCTAATCCTCACAAGAACCTTATAAGATTAGTGTTATCATCCCCATTGTACCAAGGAGAAAATGGATGGGTCCTTAGAACATTATAATAACTTTCCCAAGATCAAAGATATAGATTTTAGGGTTAGGATTCCAATTCAGCACCCTCCTTCTTTTTCGCTACATTTGGTTGATTTTGTGCAAAATGCTTTTGGAACACAGAGGAAGGAGGAAAGATCTGGCCTCATAAAAGTCTTTATCTCCCTCTAAATTTAATCTCTTTTTTCTTCCCTATTCCATAATAAAACAATTAACACTCAAAGTACAATGTTTGGGCTAAAATGTCAATGAGTTACAAGGCATGGTTCCAACTTGGAAGGAGCTTCTATTTTATTTTTTTAATATATATTTTTTATTTCTTTCAGAGAGTAAGAGAAAGGGGGAGAGAGATAGAAACATCAATGATGAGAGAGAATCATTGATTGGCTGCCTCTTGCACACACCCCAGTGGGGATCGAGCCCACAACCCCAGCATGTGCCATCACCCCCAGGTTCACAGGCCAACACTCAACCTTGCCAGCTGGGCTAGGAGCTTCTATTTAGATAGACAGAATGGTAGGGGAAAAAATAATGTACAAATATTATAAAATATGTAAATAATGTATAGTATAATATATTAAAAATGATAGCTATAGCCCTAACCGGTTTGGCTCAGAGGATAGAGCGTCGGCCTGCGGACTCAAGGGTCCCAGGTTCGATTCCGGTCAAGGGCATGAACCTTGGCTGCGGGCACATCCCCAGTAGGGGGCGTGCAGGAGGCAACTGATCTATGTTTCTCGCTCATTGATGTTTCTAACTCTCTCTCCTTCAACCTGTGGGTCGTGACCCCTTTGGGGGTCGAACGACCCTTTCACAGGGGTCGCCTAAGACCATCGGAAAATACATATATAATTACATATTGTTTTTGTGATTAATCACTATGCTTTAATTATGTTCAATTTGTAACAATGAAAATACATCCTGCATATCAGATATTTACATACAATTCATTAACAGTAGCAAAATTACAGTTATGAAGTAGCAACGAAAATAATTTTATGGTTGGGGGTCACCACAACATGAGGAACTGTATTAAAGGGTCGCGGCATTAGGAAGGTTGAGAACCACTGCAAAGTGAAGAAATCAAAGGAATCAAAGAAAGAAAGGAAAGTTGTTGTAAGAGAGTTGACTCAAAAGTTTGAAAAAGTCAATCCATGAGTTCCTATGGGGCGCAGTTACAGTGTTTTGGCCAGGTTCAAGCCTCGGACTAATGAAAGGACAGGGTCCTCTCATTGCCACGTGCAAGTCCCAGCTGGAGGGCAGGGCCC
>NW_005371791.1:2021095-2024024 GCF_000412655.1 Myotis brandtii | reverse complement strand
TCTCTTATCTGTCTTTCCTTAATCCTTTCACCCCCCCCCACTCAGTTTACCCTTTGGCCGCAACATATGGCGCCCGAACAGGGACTGACTTTGGCCGCAATAAGTTCCCATTCAGAATGGCAGTTTTTCATTTTTAATATATATTAAATGTTTTCATTTAACAAATTAAGAATTTTAATATACACAAAAATATATATAATTGCACTATTCATCATATAATTATGAATTTTAAAGAATTATTTCAGCCCTGGCCGATTTGGCTTAGTGGATAGAGCATTGGCTTGTGGACTGAAGGGTCCCAGGTTTGATTTCAGTCAAGGGCACATGTTCAGGTTGCACGCTCAATCCCCAGTAGGGGGCGTGCAGGAGGCAGCCGATCAATGATTCTCTCTCATCATTGATGTTTCTATCTCTCTCCCTCTCCCTTCCTCTCTGAAATCAATAAAAATAAAAAGTGAAAACAATTATTTCACTGCTTGCCCTGGCTGGTGTGGCACAGTTGGTTGAGCATCATCCCATGCACTGAGAGGTCGCCAGTTCAATTCCTAGTCAAGGCACATGCCTAGGGTTTCAGGCTTGATCGCCAGTAGGGGGCATGCAAGAGGCAATAGATCGATGTTTCTCTCATTGCTGTTTCTATCTCTCTCTCTCCCTCACCCTTCTCTCTCTCTCTCTCAAATCAATAAAAACACATTTAAAAAAAAGAATCATTTCATTGCTTATTAGGCACTGTGATCCTAAATGGTGCACAAGTGTAAAATTGTAGGGAAGATGCCCTCTTTTTAAAATTTTTATTAAATTTATTGGGGTGACATTGGTTAATAAAATTATATGGGTTTCAGGTGTACAATTATAATACAAAATCTGTATATCATAGTGCGTGTTCACCACCCCAAGTCAACTCTCTTTTCACCACAACTTATCCCCCCTATACCCTCTTCTACCTCTCCCCACCCTTCTTCCCCTCTGGGAATGACCATAGTATTGTCTGTGTCTATGAGTTTTTGGGGGGTTTTTGCTTAATTCCTTCACCTATTTCACCCAGCCTCTCAACGCCCCCCTCCCCTCTGACAGCTGTCAGTCTGTTCTCTGTGTCTATGAGTGTGTTTCTATTTTGTTTGTTAGTTAATTTGTCCATTAGATTGCACATATATGTGAAATCATATGACTTGTCTTTCTCTGACTAGCTTATTTCACTTAGCATGGCAGTTTTTCAATCCTGGGTCTTCTATTTACCAACTATTTGAAAGGTCTGATTAACCTCTGAACTTTGTGTCAATGTCTTTATCTTTCCACTGGGGATAAAAATGCCTGATTCACAGGATTTTGTCCGAAGTTAAGTGAGGCAATTTATGTGGCATGCTCGGTGCCCTGCACATATCAAGGAGTCAACAAATGTCAGACTTACACATGTATATTATTCCATGTAAAGCTGAGAAACTTGAGGGAAACATAATTATAGCTTTCTGGTAATATGAAGGATTTTACAAGAAAAGATGATAATTGTTTTCCATGTTCACAGAGGAGATAACCAAAAAAAGTGGGGGGAGGGATTTAAACTGTTAGGTGATTGTGGTCAATGATAGCAGTTAGGAGGTGGGAATACATTACATCTCAGATAGTTGGACATAGATGGGGGGCATAAAAAGAGAAGAGATTTTTTTTATCTCTTTGGAGACATTTTAGCAAAAACTTCATGAGGCAGATGGATAGACTCCTTCTGGTACTAAGATGATGGGATTTTGTGACTATATAAGCTAGTATTTGCCAATAAAAACTTCCTTCTGTGTGGCCCTTTTTATCCAATAATGATTTCCTGCTCTACTTTGTCTGCCAAATGTATCCAAAATGTAATCAGTGAGTAGATTCATAAGTCCAATTGCAAGCTTTAGAAATAAATGGCTCTGATCCTTTATAGTAGAATTTTAAAACCAGCCAATGTTCAAGGTTTCTTGGAGGTTTAGACTCAGCTGTAGTTTTGTTTTAAACTTTTTCCCTTTCAACACCTCAGAAAGGAGCAACAAGAACCTTCTCTTCTCATTAGAATCGTATTTCTAGTTTATCTGGGCTTTTTTAAAAAAATATTTTTATTGATTTCAGAGCGGAAGGGAGGGAGAGAGAGAAAAACTAATGATGAGAGAGAACCATTGATTGGCTGCCTCCTGCACGCCCCCTACTGGGGATCTAGCCCACAACCCGGGCACGCCTACTGGGGATCTAGCCCACAACCCGGGCATGTGCTCCTGACTGGAATCGAATCTGGGACCCTTCAGTCCACAGGACGATGCTCTATCCACTGAGCCAAACTGGCTAGGGCCTGGGCTTTTTTTTTTTTTTTTTATCTGTTTGATGCAGGATATCAACCAAATCCTGCAACCTAACTCTCTAACATCTTTTCCCACCAGAAAAACCAACTTGCCTCTCTTCATCCCGGCATCAAGAGCATCAGCTGGCACAGGCACTGACAACAGTGCGGTGATTGCCAGAGAGAAAAGGGGGTGGGGGAAGGTACAAAAGGGGATAAGGGATAAATTGTGATGGAAGCAGACTTGACTTGGCATGGCGAACACACAATATACAGATGATGTATTATAGTTTTACACCTGAAACCTATATAATTCTATTAACCAATGTCCCCCAAATGAATTCAGTTAAAAAGTGGAAAAAAAATTAAAAAGAGCATCAGCTGTTCAACCTTAGCCCTTTCAGAAACTGCCAAATGGAGACAAGTTAAACTGGCAGAATCCGTCTAACCAGGTGAGGCAAGGGAAGAGCCAGCACCGGGCTGAGTTAATTAAACGTTTGACCAAATATAGCAGGCTATGCCCACAGCCAACATCATACTCAATGGACAAAAACTAACACCATTTCCCCTAAAAACAGGAACAAGACAGGGATACCCACTCTCACCACTCCTGTTCAACATAGT
>NW_005371791.1:2017292-2019265 GCF_000412655.1 Myotis brandtii | reverse complement strand
AGGGGAGGCCGGAGGATTGTCAAGGGCGGGGACAAAAAGGACACATATGTAATACCCTTTGTAATACTTTAAGCAATAAAAAAAAAAAATTAAAAAAAAAAAACAAATATAGCAGGCTAATTATTTTTAAGTTGATATTGTGTGGCCTGCGAATGATGTTATAAATATCCAAATGGCCCTTGGCAGAAAAAAGGTTTCCCACCCCTGCACCCAAGTCACCCTACAAGAATAAGAGGTAAATGTCCTGTTTAAACTTTGTTTAACCCATTTCCCTATCTAGACTGAACGGCTAGTCAGTCATCAAAATGTCTACCTCTCCTGTGTTAATCTCTTAAAACGAAATAGTTTAGGATTCACACTGGGTTCAAACCTTAGTTCTAACACATTCATCTCTGTGACTTTGGGCAAGTTACTTAACCCCTCTCAGCCACTGTTTCCATGTCAGGAAATCGATGCTAACATGAGTTAATATTAGTGTCACCTTGGGGTTGTTGTGAGAATAAGATGCATTCTAGACACAGGAGAAGCTCTCATTAAAAGCTCTATTTTTAATTAATTCTCTCCATTTCCACCACAACCCTTGTAGATAATGTTCCACCTCCTCTATTACAGTATCTGACCTCAGCCAGCCTCCCGACTTTAGGTCTTTTTCCTGTTCCAGCGATTCCTGCATATTGTTGCCAAAGAATCATTCAAAGTGCTGCATTTATCAGGTCTTCTGTGTTCTGATGTCTTTTTTAAAAAATGAATTAAATTAAGTCCAAACTCCTTAGCCTGCCTATGAAAGTTCCCCATCCCCTGGGAGCTTCCTTCCCACTGTTTGCCTCCAAGACCTTGGTTACCTGAGGTCACCTGTCTCTCAGGCCCCACTGTCCATACACACACTACATACGTTATTCATTTGACATTGGTCCTGTAGAAAACATGCTCCTTGAAATTCACCTCTTTGGTAAAGCTTTACTGAACTATGCTGGTCCATACTGATGGCTCCCTACTCTACTTCCTGTGGTCTGTTCCACACAATTTAGTCTTTAATTATATTGCTGTCTTCCATGGTCCACTAATTATTTCCTGTATCTTAGTTTCATCTTCTCAAATAGGTTGTAAACAACTTGAGGGCCGGGACCGCATCGTACACTTTTCTTCTTAATAACCCCAGATAGGCACATGAGTTAAGCACTTAATTCATCTTTGTCAATTAACTGAAAGTTAGTCTAACCAGACTGTCAAGGAGAGATCACAGGATTCGTACATAATTGGTGGACACAACCTGAAAGACCTTCAAGTAACATAGTTGTGCACCTGATTTACCTCATTTACCTGCTGTCTGAATATTCCCATGCTTTACCAAATTCTCAACCTACAGATCTGGAGGTTGAGCACATTCATATTTCGGATTCCAAATCCCCTGTGACTTGTTTCTAAATAGTGATGAGGGATAAGGAGTCCAACTCAGCTCTCTTTTGAGAGTTGCTCTTCTGTCTTGGGAAGTTTATGCAAATGATGCAGGGAGTTGGTGGGAGACTTAATTACTCTCTAGTGAAAACCCAGACGGCTTGTTACCATCTGTTTCTTCAAGGAGAGCCAGCCACCACACAGCAGCCCTCTGTGAAGTTACAATCCCCGTGGTAAAGTACTTTGAGATCCTTGGATGAAAGGAAGCCCACAGGTCCAACACACTATTATTATTGTCATAAATAATGGTGCTTTGTATTTTATCAAAGCAACTCAGAGTGGTTTGCAAACATTAACTAATTAATCTTACAAAAAAAAAGAAAAGCCAACCCTGTGAAGTAGGTAAAAGGGAGATATTATTATCACCATTATGTGGCTAGGGAAACTGAGACACATACGAATTCATTGACTTACCCAAAGTCACGTGTCAGGTCTCCTAACATCCAGTTTGAATAGACCACACTGCTTCTTGTGAAATGTAAATGTATATATATATATATATATATATAATTTATGAT
>NW_005371791.1:2004657-2017281 GCF_000412655.1 Myotis brandtii | reverse complement strand
TATGATATAAAAATAAACCTTGGGAAAGTAAACAGTATCTAACCTTTCAATAACTATCATGTAATAAAACAGCAGACGTGGGAACAACACCACCTTGAAGGAGAGATGTGTGGGTAGGATAGTTTAATAAATACAATCCTTCAGTCAAAACAATCCATAAGGAACTAGTGACTCTTTAAGGAATCTGATATTTAATCACTGCTGTTCTGATAGTTTAAAACAAAGGGGTGTAATCCACCAAGTTTTAAACAGAAACTAGTCTAACAAGTTCTATACTTTGTTTTTGAACTCTATTTCCTTATTTTACAGGGTTCTCAAGAACGTGTTAAACGTTTATCATGTGATACAAATGTCTCTTGTAAGGTATAAATATTACTCTTTAGATACTTCACATTCTTTCTGATTCAAAATCATAGTTTAATATTAATATAATTCAGAAATTTGACAAGGAACTGGGTATCCAAGGAAACAAGTGAAGGAGGGGGCGGAAGATATTAACCTGTGATTTGTTTAATAATTAGACACTCTGCCTTTTTGTCACCACACCATCCATGAATATGCCAATAGATAAAGTGTCACAGTGTCCACAGCAGAGCCACCAAAGAGTCGGTGAATCCTGACCAGATGACACCAGGCCTGTTTCAATTTCAGGAACTTCATGTCATCAATCTTCATATTCCTTTGTTTTTTTAATTTCAAAATTGCCTACATATAATCTATATATATAAAAGCCTAAGCAACCGGCCAACTGGCCAACCGGCTGACCAGCCAACTGGCCAGGAGCTATGATATGCAATGACCACCAGGGGACAAATGCTCAACGCATAGGCATGGAAACATGGAACAGACTGATGAATCTCAGAGGGAAGGAGGGAGAGGGAAGAGTGGGAAGAGATTAACCAAAGATCTTATATGTACACTAGAGGCCCGGTGCATGGATTCATGCACTAGTGGGGTCCCTTGGCCTAGCCTGCGGGGATCAGGCTGAAACTGGCTCTCCGACATCTACCAAGGGGTCCCAGAGTGCAAGAGGGCACAGGCCAGGCCGGGGCGACCCCACCAGTGCACGAATCCATGCATCGGCCCTCTCGTTGTATATAATATTGCATTTCTCAATATCCGCCTTCACAACATTGGTATACAATGGTACAGTAATCCAAACAATTCTATATAAAGAGTCACCATCAGAAATTGAGGTCATATGAAAAGCCCTGATAAGACACCTTTTCGAAGTTGAGGCATTACACAACAGAATTTTCTAGCAACAGTATTCAGCTTCCATTCAAGAAAAATTTTCCAGTAATTTGTTCTGGCTTATCCATTATCTCCACAGTTGGGCTTTTCTGTGGTGCTTATCACACTGTACCTGTGTCCTCAAGAAGAGATATGACGGAATGACAGCCAATCTGATTGAGAAGTTCTGTTGGTCCTGTACACCAATGTCTCAATTAAGAATGACAACCTATGGACTTTAATCCTATCACTTACCTATCAGATAGCCATGGGCAATTTCCCTTACCCTATTGCACTTACATTTCCATTTTTAAAAAAATCAAAACAATACTTTTACCAATGGAGAAAAAAAAAAAGTTAGGCATTTGTAGGCCTAACTTATGTTAAAGTTTTTATAAAATGGAGGTCCTGTGCTACCATGAAACAAAACACAAAGAATAACAACTTTTTACTTTTCTTTCTTTTTTTTTTTTTTTTGGTCAAAAAAATCAAAGTAAACAAAATGTGGATTACAATATTATTCTAGAAACATAGTCCATACACTCAAGATTTATTTAAGACTGGTCTGGGGGTGATCATGTGCTTTAAGCCAATATTAAAAATTGATTCCTGTAAACCTTGGGAGAAGAAGATGTAAGGAATGAAAAGATGACTGGTTTGTGTTCTCTTTTATGGATGAAAGTCCAGAATCTCTTAGACCTCACAGAAAATTCACAAGTGCTACTGGTTTATTCCACACATCTGTACTTTCCTACATAAAGTTGTTATATTATCACGTGCCCTGTTTTCTGCGTGTGTCACAATGGCCTGAGCACTGATCACTGGATTTCTGAAACAGGCTCCATGTTTATGAAGTTTCTCCTCCTGGAGCAGATGCATGCTCCATTCAGTGCCATCAGCTGGGGAGCACTCTATTTCTATACTGTACAGCCCCCTTCAGTGCTCACAGCCCAAGGGTAAGGAGTGTTAACGTAAAAAAAACATTGAAACCTGTAAAGAATTTTTGTGAGTTTATTTGAGCCAAACTGTCGACATATGCCGGGAAGCAGAACCTCAACGAATTGAGATAGTGCTCCGGAGAATGGCAGGGTTACATCCGTATTTATACATTGCAATCAAAGGAGGAACATAGGTGGGTTACATGAAATTCATTGGTGACAGATTTAAGGAGGTGAGATTAAGCGAAGCAGGGGAAACCTCTGGGATAGGATAAAAAGTAAAATGATGGACACATCCTTAGGGGGGTGCAGGAACGATTAACATGATGATGAAGGAATTTGTGGTATCTGTCCTGGGACCCAGCACATTTGGTTGTGCCCCAGGGGCTCCAGATACAGGGAAGTCACAAGTTACCCAGACATTTCAAGGGTGTGTTATCATAGACGCAAAAAGACAGACAGGCTCAGTTAAGGTAAAGGTTGACCTTGTCAGTGAAGATACTGGTCTAGGACGTAACTGCCCACCATAACTGCTTTTAGTTCAAGTTTAATTTCAGACTATCCTTTGTGGTTACTTTAGGTCTCCGAGTCTGCAAAACTGCCATGCAGGCCCCTCCCCTAAGCTTGTCAGGTCAGCATGTGGCCCCTTTCGTCCACAGGAGGCTGGGCAATGGTTGGAGGCTGCAACTTCCTCTGGCATGGGTCCACTATGAGAGACCCACAGACAAGAGAATAACAACTTTTTAAAAAGAAAAAAAAATCTAGATGATTAGTACCCACAGTACTTCATCACCTTCAGCTGCTTGACCATGTTCCTCACAGCACTAGAAAAGCATCTCATTTCAAAACATTTTCAACCTACAAAATTTTTATACATTTAAATCTATAAAAGGGAACTGACTGAACCTACTGCTTGAAAGACTCAAATTTAAAGAAATGAAAAATTTCACTTTGAAAAGAAAATTGTTGTTACCAAGGGCTTATCTGTGCTAATTCCTACTCTTTGCTGATAAAAAAAAAAGTAACCTATCAGGATTTAAGCATTTCTTCAAACCCAACAACCTGTTGAACAACTTCTTAATGTGCCTATCAATCATCTGGCGATAAGAACAGTTTGCATTCATAATAGCTAGTTGCTAAAATAAATATGAGTTACTATAACTAATTCAATCAACAATGGAACCTCAGGGGTCAGCAAAGAAATAATCAAACAATAAGTCTGAATAGGTTGTAATTTTTCTGATTAACAAATGTTCTCCTTGTCATATGATGTTAAGAGCTGCTTAAAGCGCTCAGGTAAATTTGGAATGTATGTATTTACATTGGAAGGGTCTGTGTGCACTCTCCCAGTGAGAAATCCATGAGCCTATAAGTTTGCAAACATCAAGTTTTGCTTTCAGAAAACATTTTTCTATATGGTATTCATTTTTCACAGGTTTAAACACCACAATTCATAGAATCTAACAGAGATCAAATAAATTACCAATCCCACTTTTTCAATACATTCATGATAAACCACTCAAGATTATCTTATAAACTGCTTGATGTATTAAGACTTCAATATAATTCTAATCAAAGAAATGATTAGGGAAAGAGAGAGGTAATATAATTCTAATCAAAGAATTTTTTTTTTTATGGAGGGAAAGAGAGAGGTTTGACTCCTGAGCCAGACATTCATGCAGCCTACCACAACACCAAATCACCAATGTCAGATGAAGGGTGAAAGGGTAACAATGAAAAGCTGATCATTCATTGCTCTATCCCACATTTATAATCTGGCCAAAATGTAAGATCTAGGCTTCTATTGCTTCTGATTCCTCATCTCCACTCCTACCTTCTCAACCATTTCTGTGTCCCTGAGAAGGATGACAGTAGTAGCTAACAGAGTCCCAGGGACAAAATAGTACTATTAGGTTAAAACTTTGTAGGGAGACAAACAGAAATGCACACTAAAAGTATCAGTGATGAATTGGGTGAGAATAATTTTTTCCTTTGGTTTAGAAACATACCTCCATTGCTATCCCAAATTCCAAAGACTTTAAATAGCTGGTATGTTAGCCTTTATTTTGGCCATAATAATTTACCCTTGATTTTGAGAACTGAGTAAAAGAAAGAATGAATGGAATGAATGGATTGAACGAGTGATTGATTTCACATATTAGAGCTTGAGGCATTGCTGTAGGTTCGTTCCTGTGGAGAAATTCAGAGGGACCGACAGCCTCCTCATCTCTTAGGGCCATCAGCTCATTTTAAGCATCTAAGAGGGGCGGAGATTCAAGTCTCAGAAATGCAGAGAACTGAAAAAGTTTGTCATGTGGCATTTATAAAGGAAGCCACTGACACAGTGACTATTAAATGCCGAGCTGGGAAAGCATAAATGTCATTAGACAGTCAGGTTCTTCTCTGGAAACTAGATTTTAATAGGTTTTTGATTGTCATTTCTCTTCTTGTTTCTTCATTATTCACAGCTTGAAGGGATTCACTTTCAAAAGAATTTGCTTAAACTTCCCCCTCAAAATCCAATTTGCAAATACACCTGCAATTGAATTTTCAATATGTGCAGTCGTAGGTGCCATCCTTTGCATACAAAAGAGTCCAAGCTTACAAGTCTGCCCACGGGGACCAGGCATCCAGGTGACTGGTTCCTGCAGCAGAGAAAGGAGTGAAAGAACTGAGGCCATTATTCAGCTTGTCAGGCTGCAAGGTCACTGGACGTGAATTCTGAATTATAAACAATACCCTCCTATAATCTAAAGGTTAGGCCTGAACTCTGAATAAGCAGACTGAATTTAGATCTCAATTTTATTGAAAAAAAAATGTCCAGAAGTGCAAAAATTTGTTGATGCTTAGAAAAAAATGTAATGAGTCTAAATGATTATGGCTTATGGAATCCATTTTTTATTCCTTTCTATAACAGATCAAAATTATGAATTCTGAGTTTGTGCATATCTAGTCAAGGTTTTGATCATTCAACAAATATTTTTTGAATGTGTGTGCCTGTCTTGCATCAGGAGCAGAAAGAAATGAAAAGGAAACAGTCAGTTCAGTGGAAAGGGCTGAATTATAATGTTATAGGCGGCGGGGACCGCACCAGGAGTTAGACCGGTGGGGTCAGACCAAACTTGGGTTCGGCAACCTCGGTACTTGAGTTCTGGCTAGGAAAGAATTCACAGCCAAGACCCAGACTGTAAGAGAACATTTATTTGGTAAATCACAGAGGTAGAAGTAATTCCTAGAAGAAATGGGCTTAGGAAACAAGTTATAAAGATAAAGGAAGGGCCCTTGAAGCTTGGGGGTGAGGAAGCTAATGATAACATGCCTGGGGTGTGTGTGTGGGGGGAGCAGGGAGGAACCGGTGTGCTCTGGGGAGGGAGAACACACTGGGTCCTCCATCCTAAGGGTTTTAGGGGAGGTCCTAGTGAAAGTTTTTTGGGTTTTTTTAAATTGATTTCAGAGAGGAAGGGAGGGGGAGAGATAGAGACATCAATGAGAGAGAATCATTGATTGGCTTCCTCCTGCACACCCCACACTGGGATCCAGCCTGCAACCTGGGCATGTCCCTGACCTGGAATCGAACCTGTGACCTTCTGGTTCATAGGTCGATGCTCAACCATTGAGCCACGCTGGCTGAACCCAGGGCAAGATCTAAACAGAATATTCAGCAGTTTTCCGGCTGTATCTTTTCAGTCTCCACCAATTGATTGGCGGGCTCCAAGGCAAGGGGTCATTATTCCATGCAGCTGATTCTGACGTCAGCCGTCACCTGTGCTCAGCTGTGCCTGGAGCTGAAATACAATTGAGGCCTAGATGTTATTTCTAGGGAGGAAAGGTCAGGGGTGTCCAAACCTTGTGACCAGCCATTGGCTAGAGAAGGAAAGTCACCCTGGGGGCAAGGTCCCACTCTACAAGTGATTGTCTGTTGCTAGGCACCTAGGGGCTTTCCACACTGATGACTTTCTGTACCTGGCCCAATGTCCTTGCTCTGCTAATGTGTCTAACTGCCTACAACATCAAGACATGTATTCATAACTAAATCCATGTAGCACAGACTCAACCTCATTGTTAGAAATGAAAAGCTATATAAAAAATGATTTAGGATTCCACTGCAATAGTAATCTTATTTATCTTTCGTGGAAAAAGAAACAGTACATAGTTTAAATTTTATTTGAAGCTATTTATTTATTATTTAAGTTTTATTTGAATTGGCATCAACTCACTAAATTATAGTTATTAGTAATTTTAAACATTAGATATCATTCAGACTAACTTATCTACTGACTATACCAATTTGATTATTAATTTCTAACTAATCTAACAATTATTTAAAATGCACTTTTAAAAAATATGCATTTTTTTTGTTGTTGATTTCAGAGAGGAAGGGAGATGGAGAGAGAGATAAAAACATCATTGATGAGATAAAATCATTGATCGGCTGCCTCCTGTTTGCCCCACACTGGGGATTGAGCCTACAACCCGGGCACGTGCCCCAACCAGGAATCAAACCGTGACCTCCTAGTTTATAGGTCAATGCGAAACCACTGAGCCATGCCAGCCAGGAGGTAAAAAAAAAAAAAAAATGCATTGAACAGGCCTAAAATATACTGCCTGATATTTCCTAATTGCAGCCATTTCCATGGTTGAAATTTCCGCCCCCTGTTCTCCAATTAATTCTGTCTGGTTCCCTGCCTCTCCCTGTCCTGATACCAGCCTGGAACACCTTCAATCTGTTTCTTAATTTTTTTCTTCTTATCCAGCCCATCCCCAAAACATCTTAAAATCTACTTTTACATAGTTACCGTTTTATATCACAGCAATAAAATACCTTTGGTCCTCACTGCCCAATAATAGTTTTGCAATTATAGGGGATGTGGAGTAAGAAAATGAAGGCAAAGTGTAGTCATTTGTCACGTCCTCCCATAGAGAAAAATACTTTTGTCTTTAAAGGAACACAAAAGAAACATCTTTGGCATTTAAAAAGATAAGGAAAGAGAATTTGGGACAGTAGTGTTTTAGCATATTCTTACTAGTATCTGCCTCTATTGTTAAACTTATCACCCTCTATTGTAATGTATATTTCTCTCTCTACTAGATTGAGAGCTTTCTGAGGGCAGGAACTGTGGCTAGTGTCAGCTAATGAATGTTTGGTTAGAGAGTAAATGAATTCCTTTGTGTTTAATCACACTGAAAGATTGCTCCCAGGCCTGGTCCTGTTCCAGGCCCTCTGCTCTCCAAGGACAATTCTATCTCCCTTCATTTTCCAGTATGCAACCTCCAGATCTTACTTCAATGTTTACTCTTTGCATCCCTGATCTCCCAGCCATCAGTGCTGGGGGCAGGAGGCCTCGGGCAAAGCTGGACCTCAGCTGCTCACCGCAACCGCAATCGCGTGCCTAGTGAATCTTGATCTCATCATCCTTTAGCTATCTAAGCTACTCTTCAAAATCTGCATGTCCCACTAAATGACCTTTAAGATTCCTAACAATTCTAGGATTGTAAGATAAAAGAACTCAGGTCTGTTAGTTTCCATGGAAATGCCAGCGTTTAATACAAATGTAGTAGCAAGTCCTAGGATCTCCAGATTCCCTCTGTGTATTAACCATGAAAAGCGTTTTTTTAATGTAGAATATAAATATGAAAGTATGCTTTACCCACAGCCTACTCAGTTCTTATGTTTGGCAGAATTCTGCAAAATGTGTGTCACCCACGACTGAGATTGTTCCATCTCCATCCCTGATGTATTTGTATTGATTTGTTTCTGGTGGTAATTTGTCCTAAAATGTGTGTAGAAAGCAAGTATTTTATGAGGAATTGTTCATTAGTGCATGCTGCATGAGGAATTCGAGGAAAATCCTGGCTAGAGATCCTGGCTAGGCTGCTGATCAACTGAACGCTGTCTCCGTGTCATTCCTTCATCGCCGCCGACTCCGTCCACACCTTTGGGGACCCCTGGACCTGCTGGGGCTGGACCCCAGCAATTAGCAATGCCAAAAACGCATGTAACTAGCCATCATTCAAATAACAGTGGTGTTGGTTCTCCTTTGTGGCCTTTTAAACTTTTTTCATCTTATTAGGAACCCATTTTCCATTTGGTCTTTCTTGACAGGGTTTGTGTTTTTTTTTTCTACTTTAAACAGGTTCTAAATAAAATTCTGTATTAAAGAAAAACAAAACAACAACAGCAATAAACAAATGTAAATGTAAAAATGCATTAGATAACCATGAAGGTCAGACTCAGACTAAGCAAAGCCTGGGGGTTCCTTCTCCCTCCCCTCAATCTCTACCAGTGTGAACATCTCCCTTCACCCTTTGCTTACCCTGGAAGAGATTTATATCGAATGTTTCAGCTACCTGTCTGGATGTCAGAATCACTTAGAGTCTAAGTCTTAGACACTTAATAGAATTCAAATTCCTGGGCCTCACGCTCTCCTGCTTCGCTCCCATCCACCCCAAATTCGGGGTGAGTGAGGATGAAATGGCACCAGGAATGGATGTTTAACTAGTTCCTCTGATGATGACACCCAGACAGATGCAGGAACCAAGGGTCTAGGGAGGGATTCTCTAAAAAAGCCCAAACTCCTCCTCCTCCAGGGACCCATAGTCTGCCAGTAAGCAGGTTTTGAGTGCCTGATTTAACTCCTGGCTACTAAATCAAAGTGGTTTTCAGCAGGAGCCATATCAGGAAGGCTCTAAAGTTTAGATGTTTATCATGTTGGTGATGGAGAAACATTGAAGAATTTTGTCCAGGGGAGCAACATGATCAGATTTAGAAAGATCATCTACCTCCCAGTAATGTAGACAGTACAATGGGGGTCAAGTCTACTGAAGGAAGAGACAGAGAGCAAGTTAGAGGGAGAACAAAGAGGCAATGGTTCAAGCTAGAGCTGATGAGGGTTCCCCTCATAATTCTAGTCAAACCAAACTCCCCCTTGTTCCTCAATTAAAAACCACAGTTTCCTGTTGTATGGTTTTTTTCTTTTCTCTTCTTTTTTTTTTTTTTGTTCTTATAGCCAGGAACATTCCCACCCACCACCCCACTCCCAGCCCTGCCAATTCCACACATGCAAATTCAGTCCAAATTATATCTGTCCTATGGGTTTTCCCTAAAACACCAAAGGGAAAAATCTCTTCCTACTCTAACCCCTATAACAACTTATCAATATCTCTCCTAAGCCACACAGCGTTCCCTTGGTGGTATGCTTTTTAATACCTGTACATTATCTCTTCCATGGTCATAAACTCACAGAGAAAGGAGAAATGTAGACGTCAGGTGGGTCTAGTATAAATCTCATATGAATGACTAACTAGCTGATTTATGGTATTTCACTTACCCCAAGGAGACTCAGTTTCCTCATCTATAAAAATGGGACAAGTAAGACCTATTTTACAAGATCTTTTTGAAGACTAAACAAAATAATAAATTTAAGGCTCCTTGCATAGACGCTGACCCCAAAGAGGTGTTCAATAAATGGTAGCTATTAATACTATTGATATATTAACATTTCTTTGATTCTGTATCTATGACTTATCTACCTTTGGCTCTGCCATGTCACCTTGCACAGTGCTTACTTAGTTCAAAGCCAGAATTCAGTATGTATTTGATGAATAAATAATAGTAGCTAACATTTTTGATCCCTTACTAAGTGTAAGGCACTGTTCTAAGGTCGTTCAATATCTCTTTAACGCCCCACAATAACATTATAAGGCAAGTACTGTTATTATCTTCTTTCTACAGCCAGGTAAGGTGTTGCTTAACTTCTTCAGGGATCAATAACTAACAAAAGGGGAGAATGACTCACAATTCACAAAGAGGCTTTTTCTCGGAAGGCTTACCTATCAATGAGGTAGACTATGGCCAATGTCATGCAGTTTGAACCACTAGAGAGAAGAATACTTAAGAATGTGACTGGAGATACCATCTTTAAAGAAGTAATTAAGGATAAATGAGATCATTAAGGTGACCTCTAATCCTATATGATTGGTGTCTTTATACAAAGAGATTAATATACAAACATACACAAAAGGAAGACTATGTTAATGTGAATATAGTCATCTACAAGCCAAGAAGTAACCCTGCTGACACCTTAATTTTGGATTTATAGCCTCCATAATTGTGAGAAAATAAATATCTGTTATTTGTGATATTGCTTTTGGCAGCACCAGCAAACTAATACAGTGGCTTATTTTATGGTCATCCTCAATTATATAAGCCAAATGCTGAGAGTGTTTTCAGACATTTTAAATTTCTAAACCGCTGCTTTAAGCTTGTAAATTCTCTACATTCTCATAACTTATCTACCAAGGTTAACACCAAACAATATGAGACAGCTGATGAGGGTTGGGGTTGTGGTCTCCGGTCTTGACACAGATTCTATATGTTCCCTCTTCCATAAAAACAGCTATGCTACCTGTCCCCTGATCTGTGGTTGGTGGTGAGACTTCACCACATCAGATACTTCCTGAATTATTTTGTTCTGATTTTTTCATTCAGAAACTGGCTTCTCTTCTAGTGGTGGCTAGCCTCTAGAACTAGTTATAACTTTCAAAATTCATCATCAAAATTAAAATTTTCTACTCTTTGAAAGACTTGTTATGCCCTAGCCAGTTTGGCTCAGTGGATAGAACATCAGCCTGTGGACTGAAGGGTTCTGGGTTTGATTCCAGTCAAGGGCATATGCCCGGGTTGCAGGCTCAATCCCCAGTGGGGGGGCTGCAGGAGGCAGCTGATCAATGATTCTCTCTCATCATTGATGTTTCTATCTCTCTCTCCCTCTCCCTTTTTCTCTGAAATCAATAAAAATTTTACAAAGAAAGACATGTTAGAAGAATGAAATGAAAAAGCACTGATTGAGAGAAAAATTAGCAAAGTATATATCTGATAAAGGACTTGTATCTAGACTATATTAAGAATTGAGCCCAATACTAAAAAGAACAATCCATTTTTTTAAATAGGCAAAAGATTTGAACAGACACTTCACCAATGAAGATGTACTGATGCAAACAAGCACAGGAAAGATGCTAACATCACTAACCATTTGGGAAATGTAAGTTAAAACCACAATGAGATACCAGTTCACGTCTAACAGAATGGCTAAAATTTGAAAGACTGACCAAACAAGTGTTGACAAGGACATGGAGTAACTGAAATTCTCATTCACTGTTGGTGAGATAATAAAATGATATAACCACTTTGAAAAACAGTTTAGCAATGTCATAAAAAGTTTAAGATAAGTCCCTGGTTAGAGCATCAGCCTGTGCACCAAAGGGTTGAGCGTTTCATTCCCAGTCAAGATCATGTACCTGGGTTGCAGATTTGATCCTTGGTCCTCGTCGAGGTGTGAGCGAGAGGCAACAACTCAATGTGTCTCTCACATCAATGTTTCTCTCCTCCCCCTCCTCCTCCTCTTCCTCCACCTTCCCTCCCTTCCACTCTCTCTAAAATGTTGTAAATGTTTCCCTCCACGTCCCTCATGGTTCAGGGTTCATGATCTGGAAGAGGAGCCACATGCAAATGAAAGAGAAGAGACAAGAGATAATTTGGAAATATTGGGGGCCAGGCGGGTAAGTCCAACTCAAGAGGAAGGACTTCCACTGGTGCTCAGGCCTCACCAAGCTTTTATTGATCTAGGATACACCCATATAACAGTCCTTAGGCAGGCAATTTCCAGTAACAGGCAGACTAACCCATCAGCAGGCAATTTCCAGTAATAGGCAAACTATCTTATCAATAAGGATTTACGTGACTATCTGGTGGGGAAGTTGCTTCAGCTACCATTGTCTGGATTAACAGTGGGTGCAGGGCTCTGACCTTTGCTAGGGCTTCAAGGGTCACCAGCCTGATGTAGTTCCTTGTCCACACCTCTCTGCTAGTGAAGACAATAGGCGGTTTCCCACACTAAAAATCAATGGAAAAAATATCTTTGATGCCGGGCCAGTGTTGCTCAGTGGTTGAGCATCAGCCTAAGAACTGGGAAGTCATGGTTGATTCCCAGTCAGGGCACATGCCCGGGTTTTAGACTCAATCCCTGGTGGGAGGGCATGCAGGAGGCGGCCAATTGATGATTCTCTCTCATCATTGATATTTCTATCTCTCTAGCCATCCCCCTTCCTCTCTCTCTAAAAAGCAATAAAAACATAGTATGTATGTATATATGTGTGTGTATATATATATATACTAGAGGCCCGGTGCACAAAAATTTGTGTACTGGGGGGGAGGGGGGTCCCTCAGCCTGGCCTATGACCTCTGCAGTTCGGGACCCCTTGGGGGATGTCCACCTGCCAGCTTGCTGTTCCTTAGCGCTGCCACAGAGGCGAGAGAGGCTCCTGCCACCGCCGCTGCACTCGCCAGCTGTGAGCCCAGCTTCTGGCTGAGTGGCGCTCCCCCTGTGGGAGTGCACTGACCACAAGGGGGCAGCTCCTGCATTGAGCTTCTGCCCCCTGGTGGTCAGTGTGCACC
>NW_005371791.1:2003329-2004148 GCF_000412655.1 Myotis brandtii | reverse complement strand
GTCACTGAAGCAAGCAAGCCTCATGTTCACTTCAAGCTGCCTGGCTGCCGGCCGCCATCTTGGCTGGCAGTTAATTTGCATATCGCCCTGATTAGCCAATGGGAAGGGTAGCGGTGTGACACCAATTTGCATGTTTCTCTTTTATTAGTGTAGATATCTTGGAGTGAGTATTAACAACAACAACAAAAAGTTTACAATGTGTTTACCATATGATTCAGCCATTTCATACCTACATATTTACCCAAGAGAAAAAAAAGCTTATGTTGATGCAAAGACTTTTACTCAAATGTTCATAGCAGCTTTATTTATAATAGACCAAAACTAGAACCAACCAAATGTCTATCAACAGGTGCATGAATAAACAAACTGCTCTATCCATATAATGGGATACTACTCAGCAATGCAAGCAATGAAATATTGATACAGGAAATATCAGAATAATTATATAGTATATATTCAAAATAATTAAAAGAAGCTAGACACAATGAGTAAATATAGTATAATTTTATTTATAATAAAATTCTTAAAAATGCGAAATAAATTGCAGTGACAGAAAGCAGATCTGTGATTGCTTGGGAGAGGGGATGGGACAAGAGGGTCAGAGGAAGGAATGTTAAGGGAACATGAGACTTTTGGGGTGATAAGCATGTTCACTATCTTGATTGTGGAAACAGTTTTACAGGTATATACATATGTCAAAATTTATCATATTGTATGCTTTAAATAGGAGCAGTTTTGCCCTGACTGGTTTGGCTCAGTGGATAGAGCATCGGCCTGAGGACTGAAAAGTCCCAGGTTTGATTCCAGTCAAGGGCATGT
>NW_005371791.1:2001294-2003140 GCF_000412655.1 Myotis brandtii | reverse complement strand
CAATAAAATATATTTTAAATAAATAAATAAATAAAAATAGGTGCAGTTTTTTGTGTATCCATTATACCTCAATAAAGCTGCTTAAAAGAATCCATCACAGCAAAAACAGGATGCATGTGGGACCTCCTTATTAGTTGGTTCATCCAGAGAACAGCCTAAAATCATTCTAGAAGGAGTCTATAGTAGAGGAGAGATAGAAAGATAGCTTTTTGGCACACACTGTTTCGTTAATGTGGAGCCAAGACTGTTGGTAAGGGAAGCTCAAGGAATGACACAACTGACCATTAACAATGACTCATCCCAAGGTCTCTTCTGGGCCTTCTTGTGTATGGAAAGTGAGGAAGAATAAAAGGTTGCTGGCTCAACTCTCAAATAGCAAATTAAAATTATTATTTAACCTTTCTACCCTTGATTGTCTATAAACACAAACATCTATTCAATATTCTTGGTAAGGTTTAAAGCAGTGTAACCAATGTGTAGTCCATGCAAAAATAATAATAATAATAATTAAATTAAATTAAAGAAGTTCATTACCACCAAAACAGAATTGCAAGAAGTTAAGGGGGCCTTCATTTAAAAAAAAAAAAAAGAGTGAGAGGAACATAGATATAATAAAATGGCAATAAATACGTGCCTATCTATAATAACTTTAAATGTAAATAGATTAAATGCTCCAATCAAAAGACGTAGTGTAGCTGAATGGATAAAAAACACGCAGCCCTAGCCAGGTATCTCAGTTGGTTAGAGCATCGTCCCAATACACCAAAGTTAGGGTTCATTCCCATGCCAGGGCATATACAGGAATCAACTAATGAGTGAATAAATGGGTGGAATAATTAATTGATCTCTCTCTCTCTCAAAATCTATAATAATAAAAGCATAATATGCTAATTAAACCAGACAACCTTCCGGATGAAGCCAGGGCTTCAAGGGCTGAGGCAGCCACCATGGCTGCGAGGGCCGAGCCTCTTGCATGAATTTTGTGCATCAGGCCTCTAGTCAATAAAATAAAAAAGCACTATGTAAACTTAAAAAATAAAGAAAAGAAAACATGACCCACATATATGCTGTCTACAGCAGACCTATCTCAGAACAAAAGATACACACAGACTGAAAGTAAAAGGGTAGGAAAAGATATTCCATGCAAATGGAAATGGAAAAAAAAATCTGGGGTAGCAATACTTATATCAGACAAAAGAGACTTCAAAACAAAGGCCATAAGAGACAAAGGAGGACATTACATAATACTAAAGGGATCAATCCAACAAGAGGATATAACCCTTGGAAATGCATATGTACCGAATTAGGAGCACCTAAGTCAGTGGTTCTCAACCTTCTGGCCCTTTAAATACAGTTCCTCATGTTGTGACCCAACCATAAAATTATTTTCGTTGCTACTTCATAACTGTAATGTTGCTACTGTTATGAATCGTAATGTAAATATCTGATATGCAGGATGGTCTTAGGCAACCCCTGTGAAAGGGTCGTTCGACTGCCAAAGGGGTCGAGACCCACAGGTTGAGAACCGCTGACCTAAGTATATATAGAAAATCCTGGCGAATATAAAAGGAGAGATCGACAGTAATACAGTCATAGTAGGAAATCTTTGACACCCCACTGAAATCAATGGATAGATCTTCCAGACAAAAAAATCAACAAGGCAACAGCAATCTTACACAACACACTGGACCCGATGGATTTAGTTGATATTTAGAGAATATTTCATCCCAAAGCAGCAGAATATATATTCTTTTCAAGTGCATATGGAACATTCTTTAGGGTAGACCACATGTTAGGAAACAAAACAATTCTTTTTTTTTTTTTTAATATATTTTATTGATTTTTT
>NW_005371791.1:1995398-2001181 GCF_000412655.1 Myotis brandtii | reverse complement strand
TGACCGGAATCGAACCTGGGACCCTTGAGTCTGCAGGCCGATGCTCTATCCACTGAGCCAAACCGGTTCGGCAACAAAACAATTCTTAATAAATTCAAGAAGATTGAAATCATATCAAGCATCTTCTCTGACCACAATAGTATAAAACTAGAAATCAATTAGAATTTAAAAAAAATGAAAACATTCCAAACACATGGAGGCTAAACAACATGTTATTAACCAATAAAAATGAACCCCAAATGTATGGGACACAATGAAAGCAGTTCTGAGAGGGAAATTCATAGCATTACAGGCTTACCTCAAGAAGCAAGAAAAATCTCAAATAAATAATCTGACCCTCCACCTAACAGAACTAGAAAAAGAATAACACCCTGGCCGGAATAGCTCAGTGGTTGAGCATTGACCTATGAACCAGGGGGTCATGGTTCGCTTCCTGGTCAGGGCACATGCCGGAGTTGTGGGCTCCATCCCCAGTGTGGGTGTGTAGGAGGCAGCCAATCAATGATTCTCTCTCATCATTGATGTTTCTATCTTTCTCTCTCTCTCCTTTCCTCCCTGAAATCAAATTAAACAAAATTTTAAAAAGAAAAGAAAAAGAATAACAAACAAAGCCCAGAGTAAGGTGGGGCGATCAATCGGGGGCTCCGCAATTGCCCCAAAAAGAGAGGTCCAGGCCACTGACCAGCGGGCTGCACTGGGTGGGCAGGGCCTACCTCTTTGGGGCGATCGATGACCCCAAAGAGGGAGGCCCACGCTACCCTGTGGCAGCACTGTGGTGGGTGAGCGGGGCCTCCCTCTACGGGGCTCCCAGATTGTGAGAGAGTACAGGCTGGGCTGAGGGACCCTCGCCCCCCTCCCCCAGTGCAAGAATTTTGTGCACCAGACCTCTAGTGTTGAATAAGAGTAGTGAAAGCAGACATTCCTGTCTTGTTCTTGATCTTAAGGGGAACTAACAAACAAAATAAAAACAAACTCATAGATACAAAGAATAGACAGATAGCTCTTAGAGGGGAGGGGGCTTGGGAGGCTGGGTGAAAAAGGTGAAGGGATTAAGAAGAAAAGAAAAAAAATACACAGACAACAGTATGATGATTGCCAGAGGGAAAGTGGGGTGGGGAGGGGGAAGAAGGCAAAATGGGATATATAGTAGCAAAGAGACTTGACTTTGAGTAGTGAGTGCACTATGCAGTGTGCAAATGATGTGCTACTGAGTTGTACACTTGAAACCTGTATTAACCTGTCATACCAATAAATTCAATTTTTAAAAAAGTGTAGGAATTGCACTGGTGTGTGATAATACCAATGCAAATATTCAGAATAAACACTCAGAAATTTATATAAAAATTTCACAGAGTAATTTTATATCTATCACATCTAATAGTAAAAATTTTTGGCTGGTACTTCATATACCTTTATTTCATTTTACTATTAAATATTTAACATTTTCTTGAAAAGTTTTTTTATTGATATTCCAGTCCTCTCATTTTTGTCATATTTTTTTTTAAATATCAGTCTACAATACAGTGTGGAGCAAAAGTAGGTTTACAGTTGCTCATGTGAAAAAATAATACAATGATTAATAATCAATAATATAAGAATAAACTACATCGTGAAAAATGGTTAATGGTGTAAAAAAATTATGACCTAATAGAAAAAAAAAAAGAAGAAGAATACAGAAGAGAATGTAAAGCATAGCCCCTGAGTTTGCAAAATGGATTTCTGAATGGCAGTACATAGTTTATCTCTGAATGGTGCCTAGAGTAGGAGAGTACTAGGTTAATCTCTGAAAAATACATGTTAGAACAATAGGAATTTATTTTATTCTTTCAGCTTAACTACATTTTCTACAATGAACATGTAATATTTTGAAATGTGAAAATTTAATGAATAGTATCACTTTTTCTTTGGGGGTTGGGGAGGTTATAGGCTTATTGTAAGGAAGAATTAAGCCCATGTTTTGTTCTTTGTCTGCATTATTCCATTCAGTTTAGATTATTAGATCATCATTAACTTTTCCATAAGGAAAGGAATAATATATTTTAAAAATCACGTTTAAGTTTTTTTTTAATGTAACAGAATATTTTCATATATTTTACAAATAAAATATCTGAAAAATTAGCAGCAGAACCTCCACTTCTGGGTCATAAATGGTGTTCATTGTACACAGGCAAATTCTAAATAATTAAGTAGTATTAAATAATGAAAACAATAGAGAGAGAGGCTATACTTATGAGTGACAACGCTATCAGTCAAATTTCCATAATAACTAACATTTTACTGTGGGCTGTGTGCAAATGATGTGAACATAACATTTATGTCTGAAATAAAACTCTTCAATTGTTTTACTGGGGGGAAAAAAAGGCTGGAGGAAGAAAACATCTAATTTTAATGTAACACTAAATCCAAAGGCAGTACAGCTGTTTGGTTGTGGTTGTTTAGCTCAGCTGTTTTATTCTGAGAAAAGCACAGCTGCCTTTTGATGTCTGTTATTCAAGACTGTTCTTCAGAGGAATTAAATGGATGAGCGCTCATAGACCACTGGTGGGTTCAGCTTCCTCTCTTACTACAGTGCCATTTCTTAGTGTGGTTCTTTATGTTTCAACATCGGCTAATGCAAGTTCCTTCCCTTGTACCTTGCCTTTCCCTCCAGAATTCTGCTCCTAAGAGCAGCACTGTTGGTGGAAGAGTAAATTCATATATACATATGAATTTATATATATAAATTTTATATTTTTAAGGGCAATTTTTGAAAAGCTACTCAGATTTAAAATGCTATCTGGATGATATTAAGAAATTATTAATTTTTATGTATGAAATGACATTGCGTGGTTTTTTTTAATAACCGTTAAGTGCTACATACTGAAGTAGTTACAAATGAAATGATACGTCTCACATTTGCTTTGAAATAATCAAGGGGATTATTCTTTCAAAGGGAGGAAGACAGGGAAAGGGTGGGAGTATAGGTAAATTAAGGTTGGCTGTGAGTTGATAATTGTGAAAACTAGATAGAGGGTGAGGGAGTGTTCATTACATTGTTCTCTCCACTTTTCTATTTGTTGGAAAATTTCCATAATAAAAAGGTTTTTAATTTGATAAATTAAAATGACACAAGCATAAGCATTAAATTAAATGACTCTTCAGTTCCACATCCACAGATCTATCCTACAAGAAACACTCGTCCACACGCACGCATTTATGTGGAAAGTTGTTTCCTTTGACACTGTTTGGAGTAACAAATCATTGGAAACTGCATTCACGTTCAACAATCAGGAATGGTTAAATTGAACTGTAATTTATTCCACTGTCTGTTTTTATGCCCTCTTCCCCCGATGTAGAGTTAGTTAATATCGGGTAATGTTAATAAAAGAAGATCCTACTTCCAAGGACCCTGAATGACATTCCAAGGAGGAAATCCCGACTGAATGGAAGCTGGCAGTTCCCTGAGTGAGAGCCGCTGAGCACGGTGTTAAGCTCCTAAAAGGGGAGCAGTATCTACCTGGAAATCATATGGGTAGCTATGCTCACAGCCTTGGTGACTCAGAACTAGAGAGTGCTGACGAACACATGATGATGTCACCATTTCCTGCCTTAGGAAGTCTCCAAGAGGAGGAGTGGACAGTCAGGTAGACAAGATCAAAGGCCGGGAACATCCCCCACCTCCCCGTTATTCTTGTCTCCTTTTAGATATAATCTCAAGGAATGCACTTGTCATTCTGTTCCTACAGCGGCCCGTATTCTCCTGCTTGGATGAGATTTTTTTTTTTTCAAGTCAGCCGACAAAGCACTCCTTTGGGGCCCACCCAGGCTCTGGGGTCTGTTCCTACACACGACAGCTCTGATCCTCCACAGTTTTTTCCAAGGCACAGTCAGGATCCGCGCTTCTCTCTAAACAGATTAATCCACTTACCAGGTTCTTATCAGGGCTCACCTGCTACTCTCAGCAGGCCCAGGCATGCTGCACCCGAAACCACTGACTCCTGCCCCAAGGGGAGGGTGGGAAGCCCTCTAGAAGAGCTGACAGTTACCTCATGTCCAGTTTCCCTAATTCCTCGACTCTGATAGGCTACCCTATGCTTAGAGTAAGTCTCCTGACTTGAGACAGGTATGCTATTGTAGAGTCCAGAAGTTGAAATCAGAACACCCATCTCTGTGTCTTGCTATGTTTCTATGAGGAAAAACAAGTCAGTTAACCTTCATTTTCCTCATGTACAAACCTGGTATAATAATAAGCACATTATGGGATTAATGTGTGTTAAAGGACCGAGGGCAGTACCCTGGCGCATAATATATGTTGGTTATGTATGACAAACTGCCTGGTTTTCAACACATTCCCTGGCTGTGGCTGTAACCATCAGGCTTACAGTATTGTGTCTAATCACCTGACCGCAGATTAATTTGGGTTGGATTCCCAGTCAAGGGCACGTACCTGGGTTGCAGGTTCAATCCCAGGGCATATGAGGGCATATGAGGGAGGCAATCAATCGATGTTTTTCTCTCACATGGATGCTTTTCTCTCTCTCTCTCTCTCTCTCTCTCTCTCTCTCTCCCTCTCTCCCTCTCTCCCTTCTACTTTCTCTTAAAAAAATCAATGGAAAAATATCCTTGGGTGAGGATTGACAACAAAAAAAGGGGGGGGAAATATCTCCTTGTAGCTTCTCTGTCAACATTTGATGTAACAGTTGACAAAGTATATTTAGGTCCACCATTTGGCTATTTGTGTTTTGTCTGTCCCCACTGTTTGTTGTTGTTGTTGTTCCTCTGTTCCTACTTTCCTGCCTTCTTTTTAATTATTTGGGAAAAAATGTTTAGAACTCTAATTTAATTTACTTACCTTTTTTTTTTGTTTGTTTGTTAGCTATATCTCTATTTTCTTACTGGTTACTTTAGGGATTACAGTATACATCTTTAACTTTTCACAATCCAGAGTTAATATTGTACTACTTCATGTAAAATGCAGAAACCCTGCAATCATATAAGTCCTTTTTGCTGTAATTGCCAAATGTATTACATCTCTGTTACAAGTCCCATAAGACCATGAAATCATTTTTGCTCTAAATACATGAAATTTAAAGAAATTAGCAGGGAAAAAATTACATTTGCAAAATACCTCTAATTTTCTTAAAAGAAAATCTCCTTAGTAAATTGCCTAGAAGATCTAAGCACTTTATACCTAACATTATAATATTCAGCTCCTTCTTATTTTCTCCAAGAAAGTGGCTTTACTTTTCATTTGGCTCATTTTTCATTTTCAAACCTAGCTTATCTGAAGCCATTCCAGAATTATAAGCAGTTTTTAAAAACATAGTATTAAACAAAATCTTTCCATTTGTTTAACTTTTAGCCAAAACATTAGCATTGCCGCTAATTTCATAAGAATCACATTGTCAAGGCAAGAAACTAACACATCTTTCAACAAATAAATACCTTACATTCTGATGGGTATGTGTCCCAATTATGCCCCAATTAATTAATTATCTGCCTAGATTTAGTGGGACATACGCAGGTGACCAGGGGTCAGCAATAACGGCCTATCCCCTGGTACTTCAATGTCTAGACCAGTTGTTCTCCACCTTGGCTGCACATTAAAATCACCTGGGAATCTTCTTAAAATCCTGATTTCTGGGCCTCATCCTCCGGAAATTCTGTTTCTTTGTTACTATGTTGTGGTTCCCACTCCATAACAAAGAAACAGAATTTCCGGAGGATGAGGCCCAGAAATCAGGATTTTAAAAAGATTCCCAGGTGATTCTAATGTGCAGCCAAGGTTGAGAACCACTGATCTA
>NW_005371791.1:1967559-1995303 GCF_000412655.1 Myotis brandtii | reverse complement strand
GGCGGCCGCAGTTGGTTCAGGCTCGCACAGCAGAGCAGTCTGTCAGGGGCTCGTCTCACGGAGCGACGTGGAGTCCTCCTCTCATCAGGCAGGAGACCTCGACTGAAGACGGTCGGGTGCTTATATAGCTGGTAGTAAACAACTTGTGTCTTATCGGTGTGGGCCACATGGTGTGCCTTATGCTAGGAGCAGGGTGTTTACACTTTAAGGGATTAAGGCGTTTACATCAAGATATTGGGACGTTCACCATGTTTATTACATTTTGGGAGTTACAGAGTATTGGGGTCTCCACACAGCAAACATTTCACACAATAATCATTTCACACATTAGAGGGGTTTCCTTATGACCATAACATTATAACAGTATGGGAGACGATCTCTGTGGTTCTATTGGCCTTTTCCATTTTGTAATAATCTGCTCATTTGGTAGATATTTTTACAGTGACCAAAACAGCACTTAAGACATCCAGCATGTATCTCCAAGGATGCTACAGTTATAAATGTAGGTAATTAAAACTTCTATTTCTGTTTCTGTAGAATTTGTGAAGTATTATGGGGGAAGCAGGTTAGGGAACTAGAGACCTTCCTGAGTCGCTGTTACAGTGATGACCCAGGTAATCTGGTACTGCAATCCTATAAAACCTCTGGCTGTCCACCTATAAGCCTTGTGAAAGGCGAAAGAAGACAGGTTGCTGAGGCGCTCCTGGCTAATTCACCTGGAGAAGGGTAAGTGCAAGGGAATTCAGAACCCAGAGGCAATTAAAACTCAAAGAGGAATCGCTAATATTTTCAACAATACAGTGGGGCCTTGACTTACGAGTTTAATTCCTTCCGATACCAAGCTCGTTAAGGAGCTCGTTAACTCAAATTACTCTGTCAACTCAATGCAAAAAATCAGCCGAGAGACAGCTGGTATCTCAAAAAACTCGTTAGTCAGGACACTCCTAAGTCAAGGCCCCACTGTACTTACATTTGCAACAATATTTACATTTGCAAAGCCTTTTGTGTTTGACAGGAAATCACTGTGGTTGTGCTAGTTTTTCGTTTATTGTTTTGTGTCATTTTTAAGAGAGCTCTATAAGCCATAGAAAATAAAACAAAGACAGATAAATTACATCAGTGGTTCTCAACCTCCTGGCCCTTTAAATACAGTTCCTCATGTGACCCAACCATAAAAAATTATTTTCGTTGCTACTTCATAACTGTAATGTTGCTACTGTTATGAATCATAATGTAAATATCTGATATGCAGGATGGTCTTAGGTGACCCCTGTGAAAGGGTCGTTCGACCGCCAAAGGGGTCGCGACCCACAGGTTGAGAACTGCTGAATTACATCTACACACACCTCCAAGAATTTACAATATTAGTTATCATGCTTTATATTTGTGAAAGTCATTTTTTTATTTTAAACCTTAAGGTTTGAACAGTGTTTTTAAGCAAAAGGTAATTTTTTTGTTTGCAATTCAATTGAGCATGCTTTTCTTTAAAAGCAAATTTCCCTATCCCTTTAGACACACAGAAAATTAGCAATACATATCATGTTTTTATTTCAGTGTCTCTGCAGTAGACATAGGACAAGATACTAATCTAATTCACAGTGGTACAGTGATGATGAATTATTGATTATTTTCAAAGAGTTGTGCCTTCTTAGATAAAATTTCCTATGTAAACACCAAGTGTATTATTTTCTTTGTTCATTTTAGGGTGAAAAAGAAATAAATATCACTTTACATTTTTTTAATCTTTGTATCTTTCAAAAACATAAGAAATTGATGTACTTAGCAAAGTAAGTTCATTTAAATCCAAAAGATTTCGAAGGTGGCCTTGAATCCTATTATGTTGATCCCAGTATATCCATCTTTTTTTTAGCAGAGTGATACTCTCGAATATTGCAATTTGTAATATTGCAATGGTCAATATTGTAAAATCCTGCAATTTATAATAGTCAAACTTTAAACTGCTCTTATTCTGCTTTCAAGAATTTTCCTCCTATAACACAAAACAACAGACTTTTAATAATTTCTGGTGAGAACTCATGACCAGTGTTTTTATTTTTTAATCAGAGTTAGATCATACCTAAGATTTCTTCTGTCTTTATGAGGTAGTTTTACATAGTTCTTTATTTAGTCAACACATATTTATGGAGCATTCACTATGTGCCAAGCCCAAAATTTAGAAACAGAGAAAAGTGGTTCATTTGTGCCTTTTTAAAAGATAACATCTTGTATATTTCTGTACTTTATAAACCATAGATCTCAATACAGCCGGCCAGTGAATAAAGTTGTTTTGTTCCATGTCGTTTCATTATAATGTTGATGGGGTAGGGGGCAAGGAATTGATTTCCAAGGCCAGGGCCACTGTCTGTTTGCACACTCCTCCCAGGTTTGCTGGGTTTTCTCTGGCTCCTTCCGTTTACTCCCACATCCGAAAGATGTGCACGATAAGTGAAATGGCGGTCTAACTTGTCCCAGGCTGATGGTGGGTGTGGGTGAGATGCACCCTGAGATGGAAGGGCGTCCTGTCCAAGGTGGGTGCCCACCTTGTGCCCTGAGTTGCTGGAATAGGCTTTGGCCACTCACAACAATGAACTGGGATAAGCAGGTTGGAAAATAAGGATCTTCTCTGTCTTTAATGTCGACACATTTATAGAGTATTTCAGAGCTCACATTTATTTCAATGTTTCCTATTAGAAGTGTTTGGGGTCCTTATTAGAAGTTTGGTGACAATTTTGTGAACAGACATACGCTGCAGGAACTTACCTCTATTTTGTATCAATTAGCCTCGGGAAAAAAATTGGTTTCGTTGTACCTCATTTCGCTTAAAGTCTATAGAGAACTATAACACTGAGGACTTACTGTATTAGTTCCCAAAGCACATTGCTTTTAAACCCTAAATATCATTGTACCTGACTCCTAAACCTACACTTCTCCAGTTTTCACTTGTGCTGTATGCTGATCTTCATGTTAGAAACTGTGCCTGCTCTTATACAAACTATCAAAGGTGATATGATGCCAGGGGAGGTACAGAGTTGACCGTGGCAAATTATCCAGCAGTTTTCAAGAGAACTATGGGGTTTGCATTTAACTCTTTATGAGCTTATTGGCCTTCTTCCCCTCCTCTTCCTCCTTCTGTTTGTTTTTATTAAAATTATAAACACATGTGGTTTAAAAAGGTAAATACATCTACAAGGCTTTTTAATGTAAAATCAATAATCCCACCTTCCTTCTGCTATTACTCTATCCCTAGAGACATCCACATTCAACTATTGTAGCCTTTCTTCAGTGTTTACCTCCATATTTCTACATAACACCTAGCATTGTCATCTCTTCAGTTGTACAACTTTTTGTTTTACATGGAATAATTTCGAGTTTGTGTGTGTGTGTGTGAGTGATTTTTTTTGTTTTGGTTGGATTTCCATACATAAATCTATAACACCCCAAATATGCACCAGTTGTCTAAATCAGCGGTCAGAAACTTTTTTTTATAAAAGAGACCAATTGTGAATATTTTAGGCTTTGTGGGTCACATACAGTTTCTGCTGCATATTTTTTTCCAACTTTTTGAAAATGTAAAAACCTCTCATAATTCACAGGCAGGAAGTTTCAGGCCTTGGGTTAGGTCTGGACTTTGGGCTACAGTTTGCCAACTGCAGTCTAAATCGTCTTGAAAGACATTCAGATGTATCAGGTATTCCATCAATTTCATAATCTTAAAGAAGATTCTTCTACAGATTAAAAAAATTTTTTTTTATTATTTCAGAGAGGAAGGGAGAAGGAGAGAGAGATAGAAACATCAGTGATTAGAGAGAATCATTGGTCAGTTGCCTCCTGCATGACCTGTACTGGGGATTGAGCCGGCAACACGGGCACGAAACATCAGTGATTAGAGAGAATCATTGGTCAGTTGCTTCCTGCATGACCTGTACTGGGGATTGAGCCAGCAACACGGGCATGTGCCCTGATGGGGAATTGAACCATGACCTCTTGATTCATGGGTCTATGCTCAACCACTGAGCAACCGGCCAGGCAAGATTCTTCTAGAGGTTTTTAACTTGTTCTAGCCTGAACTGGTTGCCCTTGATTCCTAGAGTATACTGTCTTCTTTATTCTGCTCTGACCATTATCCTGAAGATTCAGCTTCACCTCTCATCTGTGCAGGGTTCCATCTCCATTAACCAATGTCTTTCTCTTTCTTGATTTATTCCCTCATTCTGGTGAAGTGCAGGCTTCAGTAGCTTTGTGAGAGGTAAAAAAGTAAAAATTTTGAGACCTTGCATGTTAAAAAAAAAAAAAAAGTCTTATTCTTTCCTCACATTTGGTTGACATAATGTGGCTGGGTATAAAATTACAGATTAAACATCATTTTTCTTGAGAATCCTATAGGTATTTCTCCACTGTCTTCTAGATCTCGGTGTCACTAGTGAAAAGTCTGAAGCAATTGAGCTTCCTTTATGTATGACTATTTTTTCTCTCTGGGAGTTATTTGAACTTCTTTCAGGTCCCAGGGTTTGAAACTTCATACTGATGTTGGTCTATTTACATTGGTTTGTTAGGACATCCCAAAACCTTTTTTGAAATTCATGTCCTTTGGTTTGAAAGAATTCTATAAATTATTTTCTTAATTTCTTTTTATACCCTCATTTTTTTTCTATTCTCCTTTCTGGAACTTCTGTTTAAATAATGGACCTCTTCAACTGGAATGCTAATTTTCTTTTCTCCTTTTGCACTTCTCTGTTACCTTTGATTCTTTCATTGCTGCTCATATTTTCAATTTTAATTTGTTTTCTGCATATTTAAAGCATCCTGTTTGTTTCATAGCTGTAATACCTTTCCTATCTCTCTGAAGCTATTACTAGCTTTAAAAAACATCTTACCCACCTTACGTAGTCTTTTTTTCTCCAAGTTGCTTTTCTCTGTTTCCTGTTTCATTTTAGATGGTTTCCTTGGATATCTGGTAATTCTTGGATATCTGTTAATATTTAATATTTAGGGATCACAGATTGGAAGCTCAGAACATATGCGTAAGACTAATCATCAATGGGTTTCTATGAGTGTTCTGACTGGGCCATATTATCGGAGGACTTGGGATTTTCAGTCTATTTAGATCTTTCCTCTTGGAATGGTCCATTCTGAAGACTTTTCCAGCCTCATACCAGGAAGATAAAGGCTTTGTTTCCGCATTCTAGGAACTAAATGGGGAAAATTAGAAAAATGGGTTCCAGCAACTAATATGCACATCCATTCAATCCTCCTATTTTCTGTTTGGCAGTCCTGCCTTCAGTTGAACCTGTCATCTGCTAATTTAGAGACCCTCTGTCTTTACCCTTTCCAAAGAATACGCATATCAAATTTTATTCTTCTGTTGGAGTGGAGACTAGTTGATGAATCCCTAGTCACAGTGTGTATGTGTTGGAGTGTGTTGGTGGGATAGGTGGCAGGGAGGGGGGAGGGGGAGGAAAACTAAGATATTAAAAACTTCTTAGACAAATTGTTCTAAAAAATTGTAGTTTGTCTCCACTTCTAGAAGTACTTGATGCTACAAATTCTTGAGATCTTTTGGGATCTCTGTGGGAGTTAGAATTAGGTCATTTCCTGGTTTTCCCCACTACTATTCTAGGATTCTGCTTTTTCAATTCCGCTCAGTTTGTTGCCTCTTCTATCTAGCTCTTTCCAGGTCCCACAAATCTGTTGGTGTTTCTGTTTTTCTGTGCTCCTCACAGGTTTATGCCTTGTAAGTGGCAGTGGTGGGGAAACCCTTTCATTTCAGTTGGGTTTTAGGAAGCTGCAAAATTAGATGCATGTAATCTAACATTTTTACCTAGAAGTTTATATGTGCTTCTTAGTTTTCCATTCCTTTCATATATATCATCATTCAAATGTCTTTGATTTTCAAATAGCATTAACCTTTTTACCTTTATATTCAAGAATGTTACCATTTCTATAGCTCCAAATGCTTTCATGGGTGATATGCAATAAGAGGAATAGATAAAGATTGCTGGTTTACAAAAAAAATTCTGAGTTTTCATGTAACAAACTCTTTCAATCACACATAGCTCTCATGATTATATATATATATATCATATATACATATATTTTTTTAATCGTCACCATGAAGATAATTGTCAGGTTTTGTCACCTGAACACTGGTATGGTAAAAAAAAAAGTTTCATGTTGATTAGTTTAACACTGCAGTGAAGAATCTAACCAAAGACAGAATTTAGTTAACTTCAAAGTAGAGACCAGATTTAGTAATGGAGAGTAAAGCCCTTCTTTGTTATGTTATGGCCCACAAGTTAATCCAGAAAGCTCTGGTGGGCTTAGTTGCAGATAGGAAAAGGAATCAAACTAGATTTTGAGGAACATTTTTATGTAGGCAGGCCAAGTCATGCTTATCTAGGATTCTCTAATTGAATGCCATGAAATGATGCACTTACCACAAGCTGCAACAGCAGAATTTAAATGACAAAATGAAGCAAAACAAAAAACAAGATAACTGGGAAGTGGAGATGAGAACTTAATTGAATGAAACTCAGAGCATTACTTACCTGAAATCAAGCCACAAGATTGCCTTCTGGTCAATTGGAACCTGATATATTATCAATTTTCATCTAGTTGGAATAGCTTGTTTATCACGAGGTTGGTCAGAATATGTTTGAAACCAAATATTCATTTAATGGATGCACTAATAATCAGCAATTAAATTATTTGCAGAGTTGAAGGGTATTAGTCATAGTTGTCTAAAATAATTTTCCCTTGAAAACACCCTAATAATGTTTAAAAATTCACAAGGCAATACCTGTTTGCTCACCTTATAATCTGTTTCATAGTCACACACCTTATCAACAATCTAACACCAACATTATAGCAACAATGCTATAGTGTTGCTATAGTGAAGAGGAAAGTTGGCAATAATTAGATTGATTCCATTCCTGCAGGGCTTAACATTTCATACAGCACCATAGTTATTTTTGACATCTACTTTACCAATAAGAGAAAGAAATACAAAGACAATCTAAGAAGTGATGTTTCTTCCAAGGAGTTGACAATCTGAGGAGGAAAAAAATACATATATGCATAACCCATGGACACAGACAATAATGTGGTGAAGGTGGGGGATGGAGCAGGTGCAGAGTGGAGAGGGTCAATGGGGGGGGACACATCTGTAATACTTTAAACAATAAAGATAAATTAAAAAGAAAAAAAAACACAAGAAAAACACTTATGGTAGAAAATAATTCAAATGCTAAATTTTCATGTCTCCAAATACAAAAGAAGTTCCAATGAGTGTGGTTAATAAAGATGGAGAGTCTGAAGTGAGTTTTAGCAGACAAGGATTTGAGCAGGTAGCAGACAAGAGAGGAGTTAGGGAAGCCCACAAAAGAGAGGGAAGAAAGGGAAAGAGGACTCGAAACATTTGTGCTCTGTAACCTGGGGTAAAATAGTATTTAAGTTTTAAGAAGATGAATACAATTAAGTGCTGGGAACCAAAATAAGAGTGAAAGTTTCTACTCACAAGAAAATTTCATAATTCATAGAATTATCAATTACAACTGAATACTGATACACCCCTGATTTGTTACTGGACATATATAAGGAGTTGCTCAAAAAAAACTATAGCCTCCCTATTTCAATTTCTAAAAATACATTTAAACCAAAAAAAAAAAAAATTAGAAAAGTTTTTCTCCCAATGAGAAATTCTGGCTAGGGAGTGATTTGTATTATATTCTCAAGCTGGATATTAACTTGAATGACAGGGAAGAATGAGGACTCAAGAGGCTAGATATACAATAGCTAAGATTTGGAAACAGTGTAAGTGCCCATCAGCAGATGGATTAAAAAACTGTGGTACATCTACACAATGGAATACGATGCTGCTGTAAAAAAGAAGGAACTCTTACCATTTGCAACAGCATGGATGGACCTGGAGATCATTATGCTAAGCGGAATAAGCCAGTTGGAGACAGATAAATATCACATGATCTCACTCATTTGTGGAATATAATGAACAACAAACTGTTGAACAAAAATAGAGCCAGAGACATAGAAGCATCCAACAGACCTTCCAAACTAAGAGGGAGGGTGGCGGTGGGCAGTGTGTGTGTGTGTGTGTAAGAGATCAACCAAAGGACTTGTGTGCATGCCTATGAGCATAACCAATAGACACAGAGAGTAGGGGGGTGAGGGTAGGTGCTTGGGGGTGGAAGTGGCCAGGGAGAGGTCAATGGGGGAAAAGAAGACATATGTACTACTTTGAACAAGAAAGGATTTAAATTAAAACAAACAAACAAAAAGAGGCTGGATAAACTTATGATGCCATATTATATAACTGAAAATTTCACTTCAGCTCCAACATCAGAGATTTTCCCATTTATTGAAAATATATAAAATATATAATAATCATACTGATTCTTTGCTTTTCTAAAAATAGTTCTTGCCCTAGCTGGTTTGGCTCAATGGATAGAGTGTCGGCCTGTGGACTGAAGGGTCCTGGGTTCAATTCCAGTCAAGAGCACATGCCTAGGTTTCAGGCTCGATCCCTAGTAAGGGGCATGCAGGAGGCAGCCGATCAATGATTCTCTCTTATCACTGATGTTTCTGTCTCTCTCTCCCTCTCCCTTCCTCTCTGAAGTCAATAAAATATATTTAAAAAAAAACAAACAATAAAAAGTTTATTCTAAAAGTTTAGATTTATAGAATTACTGTAAAGATAAAATGAAATTCCTGTTATATCCCTCCCTATTCTCCATTATCTATAACTAGAGGCCCAGTGCATGAAACTCGTGCACAAGGGGAGGAGGGTCCCTCAGCCCAGCCTGCACCCTCTCTAATCTGAGACCCTTTGGGGGATGTCTGACTGCCGGGCCTAAATCAGCAATTGGACATCCCTCTCGCAATCCGGGACCACTGGCTCCTAACCGCTCAAATGTCTGCCTGCCTAATTGCCCCTAACCGCCTCTGCCTTGGCCCCCGCCACCATGGCTTTGTCCGGAAGGATGCTTGGAAGGATGTCTGGTCTAATTAACATTAGTGTTGGTGGGATAGGTGGCAGGGAGGGTAATATGCTAGTTAGACTGGAAAGCCAAACAACCTTCCTGACATCATCTTGGATGTCCTTCCGGATGAAGCTGCGGCAGCAGAGGTGGAGGCAGAGGTGGTTAGGGACGATCAGGCAGGCAGTTGAGCAGTTAGGAGCCAGTGGTCCTGGATTGCAAGAGGGAAGTCAGACTGCTGGCAGTTGGACAGCCCCCAAGGGGTTCCAGATTGCCAGAGGGTGAAGGCCAGGTGAGGGACCCTCCCCCCACCTCCCCCCAGTGCAGGAATTTCATGCACCGGGCCTCTAGTAGTTTATATTAGTGTCACGCATTTGTCAAAAGCAATAAGCCAATATTAAAATGTTAAATTCCAGCCCTGGCCAGTTGCTCAGTGGATAGAACATTGGCTCACATACAGAAGGGTCCTAGGTTCAATTCCAGTTAAGGTGTGTACCTCAGTTCCCGGCCCTGGTCAGGCACATGCAGGAGGTAACCAATGTGTCTGTCTCTCCCCCTCCCTTCCACTCTATAAAAATCAATGGAAAAATATTCTCAGGTGAGGATTAACAAAAAAAATTATTAAAAATAAACAAACATTAAATTCCTTATTTTATTCACATTTCCTGTTTTTCCCTAAAGTGTGTTTTCTGTGCCAGAATCCCATATAATTTACATTACATTTAGTTGCCATGTTTCCTTAAGCTTCTGTTGTCAGCTTCTCTGATTTTCCGTTTTTCATATGCACAGTTGAATACTGAGTAGGTTTTGTTTTTATTAGAGAGGAAACGTCAATGGAGGAGGGGAGTACCCTGGGGATCGAGCCTGCAATCCAGGCATTTGCTCGGATTGGGAATAGAACCAGACATTTCGGCTCATGCGAACTGAACTGAAACCAACTAAACCACATTGGCCAGAGAATGGGTAGGTATTTTGTAGAATGTCCCTTCATTGGGATTTGTCTTGTTTCTCATCATTCAACTGGGATTATAAGTTTTTAGGAGGAAGACCAAAGTTCTGTTTTCATCACATCAAATCAAAGGTACTAACCAGAAAAAAAAAAATCAGCATTCATGAATTATGCCTCCCTTTATACCTCTAATCATAGTTTAAAAACAAATTCCTTTCTTTTGTCTTAAACAAAGGTAGATATTTGTTCAATGCAGAAACTTTTTTTATTAACTGCCCTGATAGACCCTTTAAACCAGTGGCCGCCAACCTTTCGGACCTCACAGACCACCAGCGGTCCGTGGGACCATTGGTTGGCGACAGCTGCTTTAAAGTTTTGGAAATGTGATTTGGTAGTTTTTGTTTTTCGAAATTTGCCAGTTTTGCTATTGTAGGTGAAGAAGGCACAACATGAATCTTTTAGGCACTTTTTATTTTCCAAAAAAAATTGTCATTAATATATAAACATCTCATTCTTTCAAAAAAATTCTACAACTATACAGCTGTTTGCTCCATTATTTGCATAGGAAATGACCACAATACAAAAATAAGAGGGGAAAAAGAAGCAAAACAGCAACCGATTTGAGCTTTTCATTTAGGTAAGTTCCACGTATAAACATTTTGAAGCCGCTTACAAAATATTTACACCACTTGTCATCTATTTACACGTTTTAAGAGCAACTTTTCTAACAAACAAAACTATAATTTATCAAGTTATGAAAATTTTCTAAAAAAACTTACTATATTAGCACAAAATAAATAAACAATATTTTAAAAACAAAATTAAAATTTCATTTCAATTAAGACCCCTTTTGGCATTTTGCTTATTTATTCTGCCCTTTGGTTAATAGCATCAGCATCACATTACTATTTTATATTGCATATATGCAGTACTTGCTTCCTTAAGTTTTCAACATGTCATCTGTAATTAAAGGTAGACACTGAGTCAATATGAACAATAGATTAACTAAACTGCACTGTAATTTAGGTAAAATTACTGTGTCACTGTATATTACATGCAAAATCCACTTAAACTGGCATTTAACCAACAGTACTGCATGAACAAATAACTGCATCATAAATTCAACGTTTTCATACATGAAAACTGCATCATAAATTCAACATTGCCATGTGAAAACTACATAAGTCCTCCGCCTGTAAAATGATACTGTTTAGCTTATTTTAAGAGGTTTAACTTTCATATATTGTAACTATCTTTAAGCTCTTGAGTTCACAATTCATATAAAACTCTTTCATATTTAAAATAAATTCCATTTTAATCAGTGCATTAAATCTGCTTTTTAAGTTCATTTGAATGATGATTATCTTTCCCCCTAAAGAAATGAATTTAATAGGGTTTTAAGAGGTATCTTACAACAAAATTGTAACTGTAAATGTATTCATGGTTATTTTCAAATTACTTATGATTTCTCCCCCAAACTTAGGAAACTTGTAATAAACCTATAAAGCTGATTTGCATATTTACAAAATTTTGAATAGCAAATATAGGCAACTCATAAAAAAACAAAACAAAACAAACACTTATTTGTTCAATGGCTATTTGTGAATTGCCAGGTACACTGTGTACACGTGTAAGGAATTATTCTATTATTGAAAACAACTTGATGTCAAGTAAAATCTTGACATACAATCCAGCCTTCTTCCTTCAGCCTGCCAACTGACTTGTTTACTAAACACGGTCACATTAAAAGATGGTGCTTAGGTAAAAACGCTGCAAACACACATTGCACCCCCACCCCCCTACCCACGCTGAGATGCGCTGCCTGTCATGAGATGAAATCTGCTTGAGTAAAGCCATATACATTACAGCAAGCATTCCAGATTCCTAAAAGGACCAAACACTTTGGCATTAATACAATGTACTCCCTGTTTTCTCAAATATACAAAATATACATTTCCAGTTTTTTGCTTTTTCTTTTTATATATATATAGTTAAGTTTGTAGTTAAAATTTTGCCAAGTGAACTGCAGACCATCAGCGTGATTGCATAGGCACGCAGGCCCTCGCAGCAGCTCAGTTTTGGTGCCTCTTCATGTGCAAGGCCAGGTGGTCGGAGCGGGAGAAGCTGCGGTTGCACACCCCGCACTGGAATGGCTTGGCCCCGGTATGCTTCCGGTAGTGGCGCGTCAGCTCATCAGAGCGTGCGAACCTCCAGTCACAGCCTTCCCAGGTGCATTTGTATGGCTTCTCACCTGTGACAATGAACAAAGAGAAGAGATGAGGTGCCCTGCTTGTTAAGTCAAACATCATAGATACTGCCTGAAAAGAAATTTTCTTAAAAAAATCATGGTCCAAAAAGAAGTTCATGAATTTTGTTATGGAATTACTTCCCTCAAAGTCATCTAGTGAACAGTGTCAGTGTCTCATAGAAAGCTACTTCACCTGGTTATATAAAGAAAAAGTATTCTGTTTACTACTAAAGAATGAAAAACTTGCAATTTTAAACGTGCAAGTTGAATCAGTGCTCCTGTATAAGTAAATCCATAAAAATGGCTAGACAGCTTGGGTGGCTTTATCATTACTATGGGAACACAATGTCTACAAACCCACATTGAGTATAGGACTAATGGCTATAAGTTGGCCAAGAGAGAAAAAAATTAAAGATGGTACTTAGGAGGGAGGGTACTTCTCAGATCACCAATACAATGAATCTAAGGTCACACAACTGCAACCCTTTACACCCTTTACTTCACAGACTGGTCCTCGATGTTTCTCGATTAGCCAGACTAAAACTGTCAGCACATACGACAGTTCCCTTGATCACACAGCCTCCAAAATGGAGTATTAGGGGCACTTGCTCTTAGAAATTCACAGTGGCACATACACATTCAAGCAGAACAAAGATAAAGTTTCAAGTTCAATGGTGTTAAAGTTTTATGCAGCATTTGATATTTAATAAATTCCTCAACCAGATCAGAAAGTCCTGTACTGATCATTTATTTCACTTAGGTAGTCATGAAACAACCATAATAATTCTAATCCTTGCTGATTCATGCATTCTTTTTTCTTTGTAAAGCACTGTCCATTCTTATACATGATTTGCCAAGTTTCTACTATATGGTTGGCACTGCCCTGAATGCTTGGAATACCACAGCCAGCAAAACAAAAATGCCTGGCTTCATGGAGCTTACATGTGTAATATATACTTTTAAAAGTCCCTACTAATCATTCAATCTACCTATTCTTTCACAGCTCTCTTCACTTTAATTGATGACTGAGCTGCTGTCCCATGGCAATTTGTATTACTCTTAATGTTATCTAAAGTTTGCTAATCTTTCAAAACTACTTAGTATTTATAATGCAGTCTTAACTCCCAGTTTTAGAATTAGTTAATCCTATTTGAGATTATGTAGTCCCCTAAATAAATCCTAAAATCTAAGAATCTCCCACTGAACATTAACTAGTAGTTCCTATATGGTATTGCTTTATTATTATAATTTCCTATGAATGTTAAAGATGAGAGCTTGTGAGATAAATTTACATATTAAAGTACTGTTGGTTTATAGCTGAGTTGTATATGGATACATTTTAAAACTCTGAATAGCCAAGCTCTGAAATTCCTTTTAAAATGTTTTCTTCTAAAAGAGAAGAACCTCAGGGTTGCCTGGAACACTATCACCATGAAACTCAACCACCTTTCTGCCTGATTTAGCAGTATCATATTCAGGAAGTTGTAAGATTACTCAACTGTGTCTAAATTTTAAAAGACATTGCCCACATCAACTGAGATTTCTACTACAGCTTGTGCTTAATACAGTTTTGCTATTCTGATAACCAGTCTAATTCTCAAACAAAATTCCGTAAGGATAAGAAGAAAAGGTACAAATTTCACAGAGCCAGGGTAGCCAATTATTTCCCATGAGATTTCTTTCAACTCCTTATGGTATGCATCCCCAAGCCACCTTTCCTGTCTCCTCTCCTCTGGCTCTGAACCAAGACACACCTATTTTTATTTTTTAAATTCTTTTTGGTTCCTATCACTCTATTTGTAAAACAGACATCACAGTTCCTGGATTGTTTTTTCTTCTCATAGTAAATTCTAAGATTTTAAGCTAATACACTCAAACCTGTTAAGTAACATAAGAAATAAACTACTTTTCTTTCACTTATAATCACATTTAATCTGTTTAATTCATAGATATGTTTTAGTACTAGCAGTAAAGGGAACTATAACTCTTGCAGATGTAAATCAAATACAAAAAAAAATTATTTTTGCACACGTGATTTGTTTCTCATGAAAAATAAAGTCACAAAAACAAACATGTTGGTTAAATACCTTACTGACATTTAATGGCAAAAGTTATTGCTGCTGTCTGAGGCAAGGAAAAAAAATTCCTGAAGTGCCCCAATTTTAAAAATCATTCTGATTTTTCAGAGTTTAAGAAACAAGGGACACTAGACTCTTTTTGTTCGCTATTTTTATTGGCTATAAAGCAATAAACTGTACCAGTATTTTTTAAAGTTTACTTTACTGATTGGTTAGAAAACGGTAGCTATTAAACTTCCTAAAACACTTGGGATTTTGCTCCCAATTTATGCACATCTATAGGTTGTTCAGCCAAGAATACTACCAGTGTCTGGGACATTAGTTATGGGACCAAGTCTTGACTATAAAAGCAAGGACAACCGTTCCCCACTTGGGGCAGTTTCTATGGGATTTGTTCAAGTGTCAACACTGCTCAAGTAAAACACTGTAGAGGAAGCTGGTACCCAATTTCTGGCCAAATAGCCAATTTGTGCCTTTCTTCCTCAGCCAGAAACACTATGCACAGTACTTCTGGGAAACCAAACTGACTTCCTTTAAGTTATTTCAACAGGATAGAACTTTCAAAAGCTTAATTGGATTTTTACAGAATCCTTTTCCAATACCACCAATTTAAAATATTTAGTTAAGCTCTTTCAACATCAACTTTATTTTTAAGTTCTCATGTTGTTAATGTGAAACTTTCCAAAGGCAAAGAGAAAAAAGTGACAAGTTTGTACAGCCTGGAAAACAAGCTTCCACTTTATCTCTCAAATAAAGTATGCATTTCCTCATTCTATTTTAAAATTACCAGGATTATTTTTGCTAGGAATCCCTAATCTTTAAAAAAAAAGTCCAAGTTAAACATATACACTATCCATACTGATAAAGTCAATCAATATATTTTATGAAAAATGTTAAGCAAAAACAATTCCAAGCAGAGGCACAAACATCCGTTGAGCACATATTCCAGAGTTAGGCACTTCTCATAGTGTCACACAGTCCTCACAATAGCTCGAGTTAGAAGCAAAATGATGAGCTCCACATTAAGAATCCTCGCCTGCCACTTATGCCTAATGTCCTTCTTAAACCCTCCATTAGCAAACATTAATACGCTCTATATGAATGATTTAGAGAACACCTACACAGTGTTCAAATTTATTTAAAGATTTCAAAGCCACTTCTGAAGGTCGGTTGAGGAACAGTTTAAGGGACTCGGAGTAGGCCTTAACCCAGACTATCTGAAGCACCGAGTCCTGAAATCTGACCTGTGCTGGCATTGACAATCCCAATATTATCTAACAATGGTTCCCCTTTATCCCAGGCTAAGTGAATTTCAGTGGGTTAGCCACGCAACATGTTTGTGAAGTATTCGAAAAATCTTTAATGATGAGCTAAAAAATTCTTATTTTTTCCCCCCCTCTGATGAACAGGTAAAAAATGACTTCTGAAACTAGCATAATAGAATGGGAGGTTTCTCCGCTCTGCTGAACATATTCAATAGACTCATACCAAGGCCTTTGCCTAGGATGTTCTACATAAATTCTAACAAAAGAAAAATATCATAGGTAAAAATATTTTTAGTTATTTTGTGACTTTTTAAAGGTTTATTATAGCAGCCCAGCGGGCATAGCTCAGTGGTTGACCATCGACCTATGAACCAGGTGGTCATGGTTAGAGTCCCAGTCAGAGCATGTGCCTGGGTTGTGGGCTCCACCCCCAGTGTGGGGCATACTGGAGGCAGTTGATCCATGATTATCTCTCATCATTGATGTTTCTATCTCTCTCTCCATCTCCCTTCCTCTCTAAAATCAATAGCATGTTGTTGTTTTTTAAGTTTATTACAGCAAAGCTACATATCTGGTTTTCTTTCTGAAAGCTAAAAGATTATCCAAATCAATGACATCTGATAAAGGCTAAAACCATCAGAATTAAAGCCAATGTTTAGTAAATAAGAGTGTAACCTGTACTAAATGACTTGCAAAATACAACAAGTAAGACTTGGTCTCTGGCTTCCAAGAACTTAAAATCCATATCCTATTTGGAGACTTAAAACGAAGCAAACTGTTTAAAGTGGAATAAATCATTTTAATAATTAGTACTTAATTCTTAAAATTTGAGTCTTTAAACTCAAAACAAGCTCATATTTCAGAAGGAAAATATTTTCATGCAATTTAATAATTAGATTTTTTTCAATAATTAGAGACTTAAGGAATTTTAGATTCTAAAACAGTCTTTATATATTTAAATGAAAGGTAAAGAAAAAAGAAACATTAATCCCCAAATTAAAGAAATTCATAAATATTAGATATTAAATATCTAAAAAAAGATAAAGTAGGATGATTTAGGCTCATTAATTCCTAATTTTATATGTCAATGCCAGTAATTTAATGCTCAATGTAATACATCTATACTTGGAACAGAAGGCTAGGTGGTTCATTTTAAAGATTAGTATTATTAGTATTTATAAAATGCATCTAATATTTAATAGAGTATCCCTATCAATAATGTCCCCAACTTTAAACAAACTGATTACTTTAAAAGATATATTAAGTAAGAAAATCCCTTCTTTCTCCCTGTTGGTCAATTTGTATTTAACTTCTTTCTTTAAAATCTGATTCTCCTTACCTCTTCAGAAAACCTCTGATCAGTCTAGGAAAGATTTCTGGCCCCCACCATCAGTTAAATTCCCTCTGAATGACTGATTTCATTTGCATCTATACTGCTGTATGAAGGCTTCAAATAGCTATATTTTGCCTCAACTGGCTTTGAAAGTTCCTCAAGGACAAACACTGGCTTTTATCCTGGCTGTAAATGCCACACTTCTCCTAATACTTCTTTAGAACAACCACATATTTGGCCGAAGTCTGACCAACTCTGTTATTTTCATTAATGAAAGTGTAAGAGACAGGAAAGCATCTAGTGTGAGTCTATTGGATTATCCTTTCTTTATGGCCCCACCTGCAATAAGGCATTTTCTATACTGCCTCAGACCACTGAGGATAATCTGACTAAATGAGGGTTTATGTGAGAATCGTGCATGTTCAAAATCAGTTATTATTCATACTATAGTTGTACAGGAATAGATAAACTCTACATAAACAAGTTTTCTTTTACAGTATTAGATACATTTGATGGAAACAAGGACATTCTGGAGGCCCTACTGCTGGTCAGAGGGAGTGAGGGGACTCCTCCTGGGAGCAAAGAACAGTAATCTGCCAAACCTAAAGGGGGCTGGATCCGGGGGCTAAGCTGTCAAAGGTCAGTCTACATCCCAGCAGAATGAATCTCTAGGCTCCTAAGCTATTGCTACTTCTGAGGGTTCTCAACAAAAACAATGGAAAACATCCTCTATCGTTAACATTGGAATGAAATACCAATTGTTGAGTCTAAAGACAACATTCAGATTCACTTTCTCATAATAAGGGTCCAAACTAAAATTTTTTTAAAGTATCGAAATATTTTACCTTTACTTTTTTGACAAAATAGAAAAATTCCATGTTTTCATTTTCCCAGCACTGAATGAGTAGTAAATATTCTGTTTTCTTTTATTTTTTCTATCACCATTTATCTCCCCATACCCTCCTCCACCTCTCTACCCAATCACCACACTGTTGTCCATGTCCATGAGCATCTTTTTTTTTTCTTTTTTGTTCAATCTCTCCATGCCCCCCGGCCCCACCCAGCATAGCTGTCTGCCTGCTCTCTATCTATGAATCTGTTTTTATTTTGCTTGTTAGTTCCGTTTGTTCATTAGATTCCACATATGAGTGAACACATATGGTACTTGTCTCTCTCTGGTTTATTCCTTTCTCTTAATTTGGATTGAACAGGAGGATTCCTCCCAACTCTAAGGTTTGCATTCATAAAGTTATTAAAAAAGAAATTTATTCTTCTGCCTAGATATTTTTTAATGGAAGTTAGTGACAGGGTACTTCTAAAACAATAAGCTACCCTTAATCAGAATTGTTGGAGATCCTTGAATATAAATAACACAGGCTGACAGAATAAGAATGCTGCTACAGAGATACTTTTACTAAAGTAGGACATTACTTTGTTTCTAAGCTTTCACCAGAAAAGATGTAGGTCGTCAAGCAAACAGCTACTACATTCTATAGAACTAAGAATATCTGCGCCGAAACCGGTTTGGCTCAGTGGATAGAGCGTCGGCTTGCGGACTGGAGGGTCCCAGGTTCGATTCCGGTCGGGGGCATGTGCCTGGGTTCGGGCACATCCCCCAGTGGGAGATGTGCAGGAGGCAGCTGATCGATGTTTCTAACTCTCTATCTCTCTCTCCCTTCCTCTCTGTAAAAAATCAATAAATATATTTAAAAAAAAAAAAAAAAGAATATCTGGCAAAGTAAAATCACCTTGGGTGATTAAACTACCTTTACAGCTGATTGTTTCTATCTCAACTTCAGCAATTCTATTTAATCTACTTAGAAGTGATCTTCTCCCACTAGTTTATAAGAGAAGAAATTCTCTGCAAGATCGGTAAAAAATGCAATCAAATTAAACTTCTTAACCTTTGACAAGCTTTATCATTGCAGAACAAAAATTTCCTATGTAAATGTTTTTCAGATGAAAGAACAAGTCCTAGAAGCAAAGTTTAATCTTCCTAGTGAGAGTCATTAAAAAGAAATTGTTTCTAAGCTTTCAAACTCATAAATACCTTTCCAGAGGTCTGAGACCAGCAAGTCTCTTAACCACTACTTTTTTTTTACATAAGCTTGAAACTGTCAATATATAAAATAAAGCTACAAATGACAACAATTTAAGAATATTTATGTAGTAACATCTAACACTATAGGCTACATATGATGTTTTTTTCCTGCATAGTTTTGAAATATAGACTCAAAAACTCATTGGGCATTAAATTTCAATCTGGAAAACTTTTAACCTCTACCAGTAACACAAATTATACATTTAACCAACATTGATCCCTAGATCCAAACTGTATCATTCATCTCCATTAAGTCCAGATATAATATATATATCCTTATGCTGATTTTAGTTCTAAATAATTTTCTAGGAAAGTGAAATCCTTTATATTTTTAAAAGCCGTTCACACTCTTTTCCACATTTCCACACAAAAAAACTCATTTTCAGAACATTTTTAGTATTTCTTTTAGTGGGAAAATGATAGAAATTAAAAATATTGTCAACATTGTCAATATTTTAAAATAAAAAGTTATACCTATCATGTTTAATAGGTAATAATGCAGAGCAAAGAATTATACAGAAATTTATATCTAAGGATTTTTTAGTACCCAAACTGAGACTAAAATCAATGCTTAGCAACAAATCTCAAGCAGAGATTATGCATTTTAAAACACACATAGTAACATTTTAATATAAATGTCGTTAGGAAATAGTGTCCTACATAATCATCAAGTAAGGCAGAACATGGGAATTTACCCCTTCCCACAACCAGGCTTAGGCTAAAAATCTTTCTCAGACTTCCTATGGAATCCCGAACACAGTTCACTGTGCAATGCAGCACTACCAGTGAGTCCATTTTGTGTCCTATGGTATTTGTAGGTTTCCATTTTCTTTTGTGGGGTTGTTTCCAATTGTCCTTTTCCTGTCAACCCTTAGCAAGCCATTTTGGGATCAGTGCACCTTAACAGCTCGTGCGTAGAGTCACTTGAGCCAAGTGTGCATGCTGCTCAAAGACTTTTTCTGTACAAGTGCTCATTTTCTGCCCTGTTCCAGATAGCCGAGACTGATAAGTGATCTAAAAATGTTACTAGACCCTAATTTCCCAACTGCTTTAGCATAGCCCCTAGGGTTAAGTACATATTCACACATATGACTAAAACCACTAGATTTCAAACATCTGTATTGAGTTCACTATTTACTTTTTCAAAATTTTATCTTTGCAAAGTACTTTTTCCCTAACGTGTAAGAGCACAAGTTTCAAAGAAATTTCCACATTCAATGTAAAAAAAAGTATTTTAACTTATGGTACTCATAAGCATACAAAAAAAAACCCAAAAAAACAGTATGAGTGGTAAGAACAACTTTTCAATTTCTTCCAAATTTTTCTTTGTACTTATATTCTGAGTTATTTTAAATGTTCATTATGAAATTAAAGATAGGTATATGAACAAAAACAACTATATCACCGGTTGCAGTAGGTTTTTAATCTGATTCATGAATTGGTTTAACGGGCACAGTGATTTGCAAGGGCAAAAGGGTATGTGAATTTTGAGAAAAAGCAAGGTGCTTGGGAGCACCTTTTAAACCGCGGCAATGCAATGAGTAGCCCCTTGAATACATCCTGAGGCAAACACAAATTTCAGTAATATTCACATTTAAATGTTGTTATAAGTACAAATATTTTGATTTGGAAATTTACCACTTCTTGACACTTACCTAGAAGCAGCCACGATTATGTCTAACCAGAGGCATGACATGGCGTTCCAAGTAACACACACAACCACCCACACACCCCTATATGAGGGGTACCTCTATAAGTCTATAAGTACGCCATCATGTACATAAAGACGTAACATGCTTTTAAAGGTGAAATATCATTATTTCCTAAAACAGAGTCAGATATTTTGTCTAACCATACAAAGATAGAACTTTGTATTATTTGTCTATTCTTTCTGAATAAAAAAAACCCAAAGGGTATGAACTCAGAAAAAACTTGAATGCTATGAGACTTCTGGTTCAAGAAAATATCTACTCTTTCATCCAAAATTGTTTTTGAAAAGTCTTGTTTTGAAAAGACTATTTCCTTATGTTCAATTTGCAAGTCAAGTTAAGAAGCATTTGCAATCTGAAAATTCGGAATAAGCAATAGAATTCAGATGTAGGTTGTTTTAATTGCTTATATCATTTTTAAAGCATAAGGTAACTTGACATTTTAAAGCATTTACAATTTCATTCCAAAGAAATGCTAGGGTGCTTCATATTCTGCCTGCAAAATGGCAATCATTTAAAAAATAACTTTTATATTGTCAAATAGAAGATCAACATTTCCATATAGATTGGGCAAGGGAGGACAGAGAGAAAACAAGAAAAGCTATTAAATGAGAGAAGTACTTTAGAAATGCCTGAGCCTTAAAAAGGAGGGGGGAAAAAAACAAAAAACCCAAGCCTTTGCTGGCTTCAGATACATTCATTAAAAAACAACAGGCAGGGTAGGGAGGATGCAATGAGAGAGGTAATTTTAAAAGGCATTGTCTAGAAACTAGAAATGAGGAGAAAACAACCTCAATGCTCTATGATTACCCAAGAACGGGTTTAGCCAGATGAACAAGTCTGTTACAAACCCTCCCCAAGGCATCTGAAAGACTATCAAACAAAACTTTATTAAACTGGATTAAATGGTTTCACTCATTAGATGTCCATGGCCACACTGTTTACGACCACGTCAAAAAAAAGGTGATGCATGGGACCCAAACTAGGCTTCAGTCCTCTTTTCGGTTTGTTTTTATTAGTACAAGCTTTGTTAAGACAACCCACTATTAAATTTCTTTGCCAGCAGGTCAAGTTCCAGAATTGTAGGTATAAGCATTCAGAGCACTAAACCCTGACTTGCAGGGGTTGCAAGGCCATTTAGATATGCTCTGACTACATCCCTGCCAATAGCACTCGATTACATCGCTATATGCAATTGCACCCCTCTTTTATTAGGAGACTTTAACCTCATGAAAAACATGTTCCCCTCCTATCTCTCCTTTCAAGGACTTAAAAAAAAACAACAACCCCACAACACAATAGTTCGAATGTTTCAAAGTTACTTCTACTTCCTTAATAAAAATTCAGGTAAAAACCCATTTTCAATGTTTCCTTCCTTAACATAGATTGTACACAAAAGGATATTTCAGCATTTCTATATGGAATGTGTTCTTGGCCTTGTCGTTTGTATTTTGAAAACTTTAGATTGAGTTTATTCTACATTTAATGGGAGTTTGTTCAACTATAAATGTAATTTCTACTTTGGGCTGATTACATAGGATCTTTTCCTTTATACAATCTATTTGTCTATATCTGAAAACGACAGACCCAAACAATCCATTTCATTGATTCATAAAAGAAATGTCTTTTCTTTAAAAGCAGTTCCTCAGAAAGCCCTGGAATCTACCACGTTGTTGCCAACACTATGTAGGTTTTAAGTAGCAAGCAATACCTAACAGGCATACAAAATGTCTGCAGTCATATTCCTCTCAGTGCTAAGTCTCAGAACTGACCTTCATTTAAAGGCTTTTACTTTTTAATGCAGCAGTTAGAGATAACTACTTCATTTATCAAAACTCAATTTCCATAGTAACATCTAGCCTGGGGAGATTCAAGTCCTTACACTAATCCAACAACCCATTCAAAGGAACTGTTGAATACTTTGGTTTCCATAGCAATGATGGAATAAAACATTTTGCTAGGTCATTGCTTTTATTAGCAAACTTATCCTTTGAACTTTATGTTAGGCTTTGTTTAATGAGAGAAAATAAAACATAATCACTTTATATAAGTTCTTTCCTTTAGTGCTATCCTTTTAACCAAAATCACAAATACTAACCACCTTTATGTTTGAAAATATTTTGGATATTTGGATGGTTTGAAAGCATGCCACCTGGTTTCAACCTAAAATGGGTTCTGATACAAAGTTTTAAAATTAAAAAGCATTTGATTGTATACATCTGACAAAATAAACTGTTTATAAAATTTAAAAGCACATTTTGAAAAAGGATGAAATAAAAGCTAGAATCAAGTCTTTCAAATGCATCACATGTGGGCTGGGGTAGGGTGTAGACAAACTTCTAAACCACGACCCCATCTCTGTTTGATTTTAATACTCTGTAATTTCCGCCCTTCCTTTCATCAAGCACATAAAACATGCTCAACACTGATATTTTAGGCTAATGGTAAAACTAAAGATAATGTATTAAGCAGTTATGCTTTACATGCTAAATGGGCAAGTTTTTAATGTTTAATATAGCTTTATAGAAGCCAACTGATTTGTTAAAGAAAAAAATTAGTTCAATTTTTTCCCTTTATGATAAGAAATAGCAGTGCCATTACAAGCTTTAAAATCCATTAGTAAACATCATTGTTTACATTTTTGGGTAATTAATTCTATGTGAGGTGACAGGGCAAGGCCTTAGCGAGGGAACATCAGCCTTCCTGGAACCAGACTTTTTCACTGAGCTGAATTTTGAGCCAAGCCAGGGCTGAAAAGGTAGGCCATTAAAAAATAAAAGTTGACAGAAGAAAGAAGAGATCAAACAAGTGTTGGCTTTTAAAAGGATGAATACCACTTACACTATTTACACAACTCACAGAATTAACAAGAAAATTACATACCAGTATGAGTCCTCAGGTGAGCTTTTAAATGAGAAGACTTCGTATAAACTTTTGTGCAGCCTAAAATAAAGCAGGAGAGGAACAGCTTGTCATTTTGGAGATCCTTTGAAATCTTTACATTTGATGATTCAGTGTTTAAAATCTGGCTTTAAAGAAGAAATCTCTCATGCTAGATAGCTGAAGCTTTAGCTTTAAAAAGCACTCCCCTATTACCTTATTAAAGTGATTTGCTTTATGTATGTATCACTTTAGCAGAAAGAGGATAATGAGCCAAGCTACAAATGGGAAATGTGTTTATATTCCAGTAGGTGCTTTATAGTAAGTAGTAACATATACTTCAGTGATTTAAAAATTTTAATGGCTTCAGAGCTGACAATGTTAATCATTATCCAAGATGACTGCCATTTTCTGTTCCCCTAACGTTTCTTGTTTTTTCATTTAGTATGGCATGCCATATCATGTACCATAGCCAATAAATTATACCCTGCTTTATTTATAAACTAGCTTATGCCAGCAACTTGCAAATATATTCATTATTGTCATCAATTCATATTTTGGGTCATGTATGTCATTCAAGAATGAGCATATATGAACTACCCTTAAATCTCTTGGGTAGACAGTCTTATCTTATAGCAGCCTTACTCAATCCCCACTTCATTACCACACCATATTTTCTCCTACCTTACTTAAGTAATCTTTTTTCAGGGTACTTAATTTAGAATTAAAAGCTCCAATTTATGATTGAAGATTATGTTAAATAAAATAACTCTGGCATAACTAAAAATTCTCATTTTTATTTAATATTAAAGAAAAAAGTCTAAATAACTTTTTTCCAGAATTTAGTCTAGCCTTAAAAAAAACACAAAAAAAACCTCAAATAAGCAATAGACAACTAAATGGAACAACCAGGGAAAGGCACCGAGACTGGGATATGAAAAGAACAAAGTAGCTGATTTTTATTGTCAAGCACTACTGTCCTATGTAATTTTAAAACCTGAGTTTGGAAAAAAGCACAAAGACACAAACATGAAATCGATGATGCTTCAACCAGGTAAGACCACATACCAGGGTAATCGCAGTAGTGGATGCGTCGTTTCTCCAAATCGGGGTTACTCCTTCTATTGTATCTGACAGGTTGAATGTTTTGCGAATTAACTGGTAGGGTGGCAGGTAAATTTGGATTGTGAATTGCCAGTTTAGAAGCAATTGTCGCAGCATAGGATGGAGGTGGGGTTAAATTCTGGAGCATCTCTGCTTGTCTATCTGGACTTCCAGGCTCTGAGCTTGGTGGTGACGGGGGAAAGTAAGTGGCCTGCTGTGGAAGAAACTGACTTGGCATTGTGTATGTGCAAGGGGGCATGCCCTGGAACTGTTTCATCGTAGTCTGCGGAACGGCAGAGGTGTGTGTGTTAAGGCCTGCCATGGCGGCTGACATAGAAACATTAAGAGTGTCCATGACTGCTGTCTGGTTTGTAGAACTGGGCATATCTAGATCCGGTGTATTCAGCAGCTGGTACAGGTGGCCCTGCGGGGGGACAGAGAGATGAAGATCTGGTGTAGGAAGTTCTTGTTTGATGAAAATGTTGTTCACCTCTGGAGCTGCGGTCTGGTGTGAGCTGAATATACTGGTGAACTCAGGGAGGGCCTGGGTTGGGGCCGGAGGAGGGGCAGTCGTTTCACTCTGGTGGCTGAAAATGGTAACAGGTTCGGTCTTGATGTGTGTTACGCACGGTCTCTGGGATTTGTAGAGGCCAGTTCTCAGGTGAGTGATGTCAGGGAGGAAGACGTTCATGTTGATACTGTAAGGTAACCCTTCACTGTCAGTGAAGAACTGGTCTACGACTGAGGCACTGTCTCGTCTATACTTTTTATGCTCTGGAATTATAGAAACTGGAGGAAGCTGAGGTGTCAGATACTTCTCCATTTCACATCTCGTCTGGAAAAAAAAAAAGAGATACAAACATGCATAATCCACCTAATTCATCATCTCAGGAAGGATAAACAAACGGTGCTTACTAAAAATTCCCCAACAATCCTTGTGAAAAGTACTTGGGCAAACTCCTTCTAATGTTGCTTATAAACATATCAGGTTTATTTGTCAATTGTGTAATAACTGGTTCATCAAACCTTACGAAACTCTGTAAAACATGTATTTGGTAAAATCGCTCCCACAATCAACTGCGGGACAAAAAGTGAATGAGGCAAATCAAGAAAAAAGGGAAGCAAACAGACTATACTCCTTTCTGATGCAAGAATATGGTACACCTTATCGCTCACATACAAGTAGAATTCCCTGCCCATCACACAGTTAAGTTTGCAACTATAGTACAGTATTGTAATATTGCCGAACTACTATGTTCATATCATACAGGTCTTTAAAGTGTGTGTGCTTTTTTAACTAAGCAAACCTTAAATATATCGCAAAGTTGTGAGGTTGTGTGGGGTTTGTTTTTGGCTTGGATATTGCTTAAATATCTAATATAAAACGTATTCCTTAGCTATTTCGGTGCCTTTCTTTTGGTTTACAATTCAATAGGAGCCTAAATACAATGTTTTGATCAAAACATAGTATCCACTGAAAGAACAAGTTCACATTCAACATTTGTTCTAAATGTTGATTTTAATCAGCAGATTCTGTAATTGGTTAATATGATAATGAAATGTTCCTATTCATATCCCTATCTGAAACAGATCTTTAATTACCTAGGGGAAAATCACTCCCTTGGTAGAGTGGTGCTAAGGCGCCCGTGGGTGGGGAGAGGCTGCTGTATGGCCAGCACAGTCATCAGCAAAGCATTTATCATGTCCTCCTCGGTGGGACAATGCTACATTCCCCCTTGCTCTGTAAAAAGCTCAGTCAAGCCTTGTACTCTTGGTGTCTCCTATGCAAAACAAATTGATAACCTGAATGAACCAAATCGTTTTCAAATGGTGCTTTTTTTCTAAGTAGATAATCCAACTTGTAACAAGCCTTACGCCTTTTTGCGGCTATCTTCTCTCCTAGTATAACATATAAACTCATCTCCTCTTTTAACACCGAAAAGGAAATTTAAAAAGTACATCCTAACTAGATGGCTCACAAAGTGACTAGCCGTGACATCTTAATCGGTGAATAATACAGTCATTTTTTTGGCTACTACTTAAGCTCAAAAGCATTTCATATCGGCCCTCGTATCATTTCGGTGAGGATGCAGACTCGGTTTCCCGGATAAACACGATTTAAAAATAAAATTAACGCTCTGGTCATGTGAGCCACATCTCTGACAAATGCCACTGCCCATTCACAGCACGGCGACGCTCGCAGCCCCCCCCCCCCCCCCCCCCCCCCCCCCCGAGTAGGAGCCGAGCAGCAAATATACCATGGACCAAGGGGCTATTACATGAAGCGCCTCGAAATAAACCCAAGTAAACCCTTTCGTGCACTTCGCTCCCGTGGCGGTTAGTGGTTTCTGATTTTAGCTCTTCCAGCTGTTTGAGTGTGGGTATGTTTCCAATTTTTTTTTCCTTGGGACAGGCTAAAAGTCCCGGGAAGTTTTTTCTGGGCTATATGACTCCCCTGCGTGGGCGACAGAAACAGGCGGTTGCTCTAATTCGGCTGCCGGGCAAGTGTAAGAGCCAACTGCCAGCTTTCAGCGCGGCTCCGGGAGGAAATTTACGCGCACACGAAGAAAACAACACCCCAGCTTTCTTTTTAGGTAAAAAATAAAATGAAATAAAAATTAAAAAATAAACACTCCAATACAACCTTTGCTTTTCCGGCCTCCCAAAGGCAGCTCCCGGATCGCGTCTAGAGCGGGGTGAGCCAACAGATAAGAAAATAGGACCCCGAGGAGGGCCCCTCCCAGCACCCCGATTTGCGTTTCCACTCAACACCAGACGACGTGCGACAGGGGGGCACTTCCAAGGCCATTGCGCCGAAAGGAGTGGGGGATGAAGGCGCAGGGCGCAATTCAATTTGGGCGAGAGGTACGCGGTCTGATCCTCCAAATGTAAGAAAAAACCAAAGGTGCCCGTGAGCACCCACTTCCCTTTGACCTTTCCCTGACGGGCCGGCCAGGGCAGATTCATCTAGGGGACCCCCCCCCCACCCCCCACCCTTCAGATCGACTTTCTCCCTACGAAATGGGGTGCCCCGGCCAGGAGGGCAGGGCGGGGCTGCCCACCCCGCTCCGGCTCCCGGGGACCCCC
>NW_005371791.1:1959567-1966813 GCF_000412655.1 Myotis brandtii | reverse complement strand
GTTCCCCCCGAGCCCCGCCTCCGCCGCGCTGACCGCACCCCTCTGGAGCCACGAGCTTCGCGCTCAGGGCGGCCGCGCAGTTTGTACACAAGTTCCCAGATCGGGGGCTGGCGGAGCCGGGGCGGAGGGAAGGGGAGAATCCGGCAGAGTCTCGAAAGAGAGGGAATTAGGGTGGAGACGTGGAGGGCGAGCTCTCAGGACTGTTCTCTGCCAGGAATAGGAAGAAAGACAGTTTTGCACGTCTTAGGTGTTGTGCAAGGACCTGAAACTCAAAAAAGTTGAAACCCAGGAGGCAGCTGGGAGGGGGCGCTAAGGTTTTGAAAGACTTGTTTAATGAGTGTATATTTTTAAATATACAAAATGTACCTTTCTTTAGCGGAAAACTAGGGACGGTGTGATAAACAAATTAAAGAGCAGATCTTGTCCCTGTGTTTCTTTATCAGTGAGTATATCCATTTAGCAAAGCAAATTAGACGTGTCCTGGATAAAAGGTTTAATGGCAGGTATTTTTTTTTAAGCCCATGCATAAAAAGCTTGTTTTTTTCTTACAGTATTGAAGTGGTAAGAAGTAGTTTTCACACACATTTCTATCTCGTATCTGTGTATGAAGGGGAGGATGGACCATATAAATTTTTAAGTTTTTAATACACTGTTGATTCCAGCTTAGCATGGAATCTAATTTAAGCACTAACGACTAGATCAAATGTGTTTAAATAGACATTGCATCTTTGACTTATTTTTGCTAGAACTGTATGTTCAAAAAATGGAGTTTAATGTTTACAAAGCAGAAACGTAGCACATTTACCCAACACCGTGGCACCTTTTCCTACGAAAAAAGACAACCAAAGAAGCCACAAACATTAGACACGCAGCAGCTCTGAAAACTGGGAGTCCAAATTTGTAGGAAAGTAGTAGCCAAATATGTTACTGTCCGTTTACTGTTATAATGGGAAGGTGAATTTTTGCCATCAATCACCTAAGAAAACCACTTCCCTTAATCCTTAATGTTCTTGTACATGATTTTATCTGGCTTATTTGGAAGCCCGAACAATAAACTGCAATAAAAATGCCTGGAATATTACTACATATGCATATATGTTGACAGCACATTGTACCAGTAGACAATTTTATATATACAATTTTACATATACTACTCATCACTTCACAGTAAAACAGCTTAAAAAAATAATTTGTAGAAAAATGTTAACTTCAAAGAGTAAATCTATCAAAGGTATGGCTCTCACTGAAGTGTGTAGATTTTAAAAGTTAATATACACATTAAGTATTAGAGGTATTTATGTATTATTAAAAAACAATATGCTGTGAACTTTTTCCCTTTTCAGTCTCTTTTAATATAGCTGTGATCACGGCTTTCAGAGAATGCTGGACGACTATTTTCATGTTACCAAAGTATTATTTTATGTGTTTTTGCAAACATTTTTCTAAGAAAACAATCCCATATTACTCACCTTCACCTAATAAAAGCTATCCTGATTTTCTCTAATATTGATTCCAATTATGTAATTACATAACTTCAAAAGTTTATAGAATTGGTATGGGATTTAATATAACTGTAAAAAATGATCTTTGAAAGATTTTTAGTTATCTAATGCTGATGACATGATCAAGCCTGAGTGTGATATAGATAACTCTGAATAGAATGTTGTATTCTTTTTAACTTTAATCTAAATCTAACTTAGAATTAATACACTTTGGTATCCATTTATATTTTTAATTTTCATTTAAGCCTATCTAGACCTTTCCTTTTGTCTTTCTTTTTACCAATGTCAGTGGCCTGTTATTTCAACCTAAGTTTTCACTGCAATAAAATCGAGGTATTAAACTAGAAATGTTTCTAGATCTTACACCATTTTAAAACATGATTTTATTTACAAAAGCTTCCCCAATGCAAACAAAAACAACAAAAAAACCCCAGCTATTTGATAAATCTTTAATAAGATATTTTTATAGTCTTGTTCATTTTTTCCCCCCACATTTCCACTTTCATTAAAGAATATAGATATTTGAACCTGGCTATGGTTGAGCTTGCAGCACATTTACAATAGAAAAGCTAACTACAATTTTTTTTTTGCTCGAATACAGTAGCATTTATTTAAATTTCATTTCTGACATAAGGATTCATGAAATAGGGCTGCCACTTTTAAGTAATGGTTTCTCTGAAATGCCCAGCTCTGCAATCTCCCAGAAAATAACTAGCTTACACTGTACAATAGTACGGAAATTGGAAAGTAATCCTTTTTTTGTGACATTTGCCATGTGATTCTGAACATATAAAGAACATGTTCAACCAAGCTTACTTGCTGTTGCTGTTAACACAAATGCTACAGCTGCAAACCTTCTTCATCGACTTAGCAAAAAGGGTTAAAACTTTGATAAATATTTTTCAAATGTTCCAGGTTCTACACTGGCCTGATGCCAGACAGTGTGAATGGACAGATCCTCAATTACTTTGAACTTTCTAGTTCTTTGCATTCCTTCCTGCTTAGTAGTGCTGTGCCATTAAGAAAGATAGGAGAAAACAAAAAACAAATGTCAGGTTTCAGAAATCAATTAGTGGCCTGGCAGTGGTGTGTTAACTGAACTGTGCCAAAACAGAGAATGCTGAGGAAAAGAAATAAAAAAAAGTTGAGTAGTTAAGTTAGGTAGGAGGGTAAGCATAGAAGCAGCGTGCATACTTAAGTCCTTAGTCACTGGGCAACACAGATTTAGTCTTAGAATAAACCATAAGTGTCACTATCTTTACGGGAATAAGTACGCCTGAATGTGTGGGGGCTGAACAGGCATTCAGCGATGGGGGTGGGGGGAGTTTGAAGGAGGCTGTGGAAAAAAAAATGGGTAAATAGCTTCTGAATGATGAGACGAGAAAAATATGGAGCTATCACTAGGGCAATGTTCACAGGAGGACAAGGGCAAAGGAAATATCTGTGTTCAGTTGTTTGGCCAAAATGCCAGGGAGAGTCTGAAATTAAGGAATCTAGAGCGTTTTAGATAACATTTTATTCACTTTGACTTGAAAATATTAATGGAATATCCCAGTTATGTAATATCACAATCAAATTACTGAGTGATTTTGGGCCACAGGAAAAACACAAGAATGGGTAAAAAAAAATAATAATAATAATTTATAAGGGCGTAGATTTTTCAATTTAAAGTGACTTTTTAACCAATGTCACTCCAATACATTTAATAAAAAAAGGAAAAATAAAGTGACTTTTATGGTATTTATTACTTGTCCATCTAGTGTTAGAATCTGTATCAATAAAAACATGAAATTATTGTTCACTAAAATAGTTCACATTTTAATCTATTTATTTTGTTATTAATGGCAACTACTTTAAGTCACACATCCAAAAAAAGTCATCAAGAAAAGAACACAATAGAGGCTTCAATGAGATGAATAAAAATTTAAACCATTTTGAATCAAAAGATTGAGATGTGAGGAAAGATGCTCTGTTCATTCCTTTTGTGATGAAAAATATGTAAATAAATAGGATTATATACTTCTTTTTGGTATACATTAAGTTAATATCTTAAGGGAAAAGTACCTATTTTTTCACTATCTTCCACCCCAGTTCTTACAGTAAATTTTATATTTAAGTTTGGATTTAAATGTGCTCATGAACTATCTCATAAAACTCCCAATCTGCGCTTATTCCTACATGTACTGGAATTCACCTAACTTTCTTTTATTTTTTTAGATATATTTTTATTGATTTCAGAGAGGAAGGGAGAGGAAAAGAGAGACAGAAACTTCAATGATGAGAGAGAATCATTGATCGTCTGCCTCCTGCACACCCCCTGCTGGGGATCGAGCCCGCAACATGGGCATGTGCCCGTGACCTGAATCGAACCGGCACCCTTCAGTCTGCAGGTGGATGTTCATCCATTGAGCCAAACCGGCTAAGGCCCTAACATATTTTTAAAACTCTAGTAATATACCCCCAAAAAGTAGAATTTTACCTTTCAGTGGAAGTTGGATTGCTTTTTTCCACCTTGCTGGTATAATAAGCAGACAAAAATATGAATATAAATGCCTTGAGCCAAGTTTATAGGTCAGACATACTGTAGCTTAAACTGTACAGTATTTGAATTCTGACTCTAAACATCAAGGGAATGGTTAAGAGAAAAATCCTGAACTTATTATACCAAACAATCTTTTAGAACATTAGGGTGTGCACATCAACAGCATCACAATGAGCTATGTCATCATATGAAGAGGCAATTGCTGTTCGTTTGATGGCAAAAGCACTAGCCAGTGGTGGGCAAACTGCGGCTCGCGAGCCACATGCAGCTCTTTGGCCCCTTGAGTGTGGCTCTTCCTAAGCCTTAGGAGTACCCTAATTAAGTTAATAACAATGTACCTACCTATATAGTTTAAGTTTAAAAAATTTGGCTCTCAAAAGAAATTTCAGTCGTTGTACTGTTGATATTTGGCTCTGTTGACTAATGAGTTTGCCGACCACTGGCTGTGGAGCAAGCGCAGTGAATGCTCAAATGAAAAAGGGAATACCCTTTTGGAGGTTGATTTGCAAATGAAATGTGTAACAAATAGTGCTAATACCAATGCTGACTTCTTCATGCCTTAATTTCTATCCACTGGTGATGGTTGTGTACAGTTGTATAACATTTGAGGAGGACAATTTGACAATAAGTATGAAGAAGACTGAAAATGTAAACAACCTTTATAGCAATAGATAGTTTTCCCTCTAGGAAATATATATATTTGATATATATAAATTGGAAATAACCCAAGTGTTCAATAATAGAAAAGTAGTTAAATAATACATCTATGCAATGGATGCTGTTTCACCACCAAAAATGATATTATTAAAGAATATCTAGTCACATGGGAAAATACTCATGGTATGTTTTCTAAAAATATATTTTTATTGATTTCAGAGAGGAAGGGAGGAGGATAAAGAGAAACATCAATGATGAGAGAGAATCATTGATAAACTGCTTCCTGCACAACCCCTACTGGGGATCGAGCCCACAACCTGGGCATATGCCCTGACTGGGAATTGAACCATGACCTCCTGGTTCATAGGTCGATGCTCAACCACTTAGCATGCCAGGCGGGCCTCATGGTATGTTAAGTAAAAAAAATTTAGGTTTTATAAACACATAGAAATAAAGATAAAGAAAATACAAAACGTATATATTTTGGTGGCTATCACTGGATAGACATGTGATGGGTAGTTTTTATATTGCTTTATACTTTTCAATATTTTCTCAATATTCCACAATTGCCATTTGCAATCACAATAGAGTTGCCCCTCAGTATCAGAGGGGGATTGGTTCCTGTGGGTACCTAATCCAAGGATACTTTAAGTCCCTTATGTAAAATGACATATGGTACTTTTGCATATAACCTACATTTGTATACAGGCTACAACAGGGTACCACACATCATTTCATTCACATGGAGCATGGATTCTGCATAGTACTTGGGAGTGTGGCAAATTCAAGTTTTGCTTTTTGGAACTTTCTGACGGTTTCCTCCCTCTTCCCCTCAGTATTTTTGATCCGTGGTTGGTTGACTGCAGATGAGAGACCTGCAGATACGGAGGGCCGATTGTAAATGTTTTTTAATAAAAACAAATAGATGTTACCTGTATACAGTTAAAGGTTCATTGGAATTGTAGGGGTACCACACATCACTTCATTCACATGGAGCATGGACTCTGCATAGTACTTGGGAGTGTGGCAAATTCAAGTTTTGCTTTTTGGAACTTTCTGACGGTTTCCTCCCTCTTCCCCTCAATATTATTGAGCCGTGGTTGGTTGACTGCAGATGAGAGACCTGCAGATATGGAGGGCCGATTGTAAATGTTTTTTAATAAAAACAAATAGATGTTACCTGTATGCAGTTAAAGGTTCATTGGAATTGTAGGTGATGATCAAATGATTTTCTATTTGAAACCAGCAAGTATAACCGCAATTTGTCAACACCTGTTGTGGGTAAATTTGTAAATTTTCTTTTATTAATTTTTAAAATTTGTAGTTATTGATTTTTATTTTATTCTATTTTTAAAATGTTTTCAGAAAAGGAAGAGGGAGAGAGAGAGGGAAACACCATGATGAGAGAGAATCATTGATTGGCTATATCCTGCACGCCCCCTATTAGGGATCGAGCCTGCAACCTGGGCATGTGCCCTGACCTGGAATTGGACCCATGACCTCCTGGTTCATAGGTTGATGCCACCGAGCCATGCTGGCTGAGCTATTTATTGATTTTTAGAGAGAGAGAGAAAAACATAGATTTGTTGTTCCATTTATTTATGCATCCATTAGTTGATTCTTGTATGTGCCATGACTGGGGATCAAACCTACAATCTTAGCATATTGGGATGATGCTCTAAACAATTGAGCTATCCTGCCAGGACTTGTAAACTTTCTTAATCTAGCCACTAGATTTTCAGGATTTACTGCATAGTAAACAACTTGAAGAAAGAATACAAAATTTGAATGAAGCTGGAAAAGACAATCTGGCGAATGTTTTCAATATAAACATAAATATGCCTTAATTCACTTCCCAAGTAATCAGTGAGACTTCTTCTACAATGATTTTTTTTCTTAGTTATTTTGGGCACTTCACTTTACTTTGTTGCTTTGTTTTTCTCTACTAAGTGATAGGTTATTTACAGTGTTTTGACAAAATGCATAGACTTTTAAATATATATATATATTTTCATTGATTTCAAAGAGGAAGGGAGAGGGAGAGAGAGATAGAAACATCAATGATGAGAGAGAATCATTGATCGGCTGCCTCCTGCTCGCCCCTACTGGGGATCGAGCCCATAACCCAAGCATATGTCCTTGACTGGAATCAAACCCGGGACCCTTCAGTCCACAGGCCGACGCTCTATCCACTGAGCCAAACCAGCTAGGGCAATGCATAGACTCTTAAAGCTAGATAGAGTTTATATGCATCTCTAAAGAGCTATTTGCATTGTTTGTTTTTTTAATTATAAATATTCACAGAGAAGATATACAATGAAATAGTTTCTAATGAGACGTCCACACTATCTTCCTTCTAAATGAGCCTTGTTCTTCTGGCACCCAAAATTGTTCAAAATTCCCAAACTTGCTTACTGGGGATTGAAAATAAAGTTGGGAGTTGGGTTGGTCTAGGAACTTGATACTTAAAATGTTTTCTCTACCCCCGATCCTCACCCCATCATGACCAGCACACACACACACACACACACACACACACACACAC
>NW_005371791.1:1947148-1958598 GCF_000412655.1 Myotis brandtii | reverse complement strand
ATATATATATTTTCATTGATTTCAAAGAGGAAGGGAGAGGGAGAGAGAGATAGAAACATCAATGATGAGAGAGAATCATTGATCGGCTGCCTCCTGCTCGCCCCTACTGGGGATCGAGCCCATAACCCAAGCATATGTCCTTGACTGGAATCAAACCCGGGACCCTTCAGTCCACAGGCCGACGCTCTATCCACTGAGCCAAACCAGCTAGGGCAATGCATAGACTCTTAAAGCTAGATAAAGTTTATATGCATCTCTAAAGAGCTATTTGCATTGTTTGTTTTTTTAATTATAAATATTCACAGAGAAGATATACAATGAAATAGTTTCTAATGAGACGTCCACACTATCTTCCTTCTATGAGCCTTGTTCTTCTGGCACCCAAAATTGTTCAAAATTCCCAAACTTGCTTACTGGGGATTGAAAATAAAGTTGGGAGTTGGGTTGGTCTAGGAACTTGATACTTAAAATGTTTTCTCTACCCCCGATCCTCACCCCATCATGACCAGCACACACACACACACACACACACACACACACACACTCACGTTACTATTCTAAATCATCCAGTACATTGGTGGCTCCAAACATTTATGTGCTGAGCACTGTTGCCTTAGAAATACAAAAATGGCCCAGGCAGTGTGGCTCAGTGGTTGAGCATCGATCTATGAGCCAGAAAGAAGGTCATGGTTTGATTCCCAGGTTGTGGACTCGACCCCCAGTGTGGGGTGTGCAGGAGGCAGCCAATCAATGATTCTTTCTCATCATTGATGTTTCTATCACTCTCTCCCTCCCTATCCCTTCCTCTCTGAAATCAATAAAAATATATTTGAAAAAAGAAATACAAAAATGAATAAGATACGGTTCCTGCCCTAAGCATTGTCTGATAGGCAGCCCAATCCTCAAATACGTTTCATTGCTTCCCTCAGTAAGTAGCTTGGAATCCACACTCTTTCACCTGGGACTTTGTCTGACTCCAACCAATTTTTCCAACCTGAAATCTCACTGTGCCTCCTGCCACTTCCCTCAGGAATCTTGGCTCTATCCATAGGGATTATTTGTTATTTCCCAAATGCCCCTGCTGCTCCCTCCAAAATGGTCTTTCTTTGACCACACATACCATATGTCACAAGCCCAACTAAAATCCTACCTCTCTCCCAAGGTCACTCCATATCTCCCAGTAAGAATTACCCTCTCGGTTTCTTCCCTTCACATTAGCTTTGGATTCCCAGGAAAGCCCTTCCTACCATCGGCTTTAAGTCCATCCTGGCACACAGTTATATCTCCCAGTAAGAATTACCCTCTCGGTTTCTTCCCCTTCACATTAGCTTTGGATCCCCAGGAAAGCCCTTCTTACCATCGGCTTTAAGCCCATCCTGGCACACAGTAGGCAATTGATGTTTGGTGAACTCAATTTTATTCATTATAGACATAAAGGTAAAATTAAGAATAAAAGTTTGATAGAATGCCATCTAAAAATGTAGAAGAAATAAGAGTTAGAAAACCCCCATTTTATAATCATCATGTTATTATTTGTTTTAGGTAAGAATCAATGGAAGCTAAAATGATTGGATAAAATTTGAATTCGAAACAGAATATTTACATAGTCTCAAAGTATTACCCTACAGTTGAGGGATTAATTATAATGGGAAAATGGTAACTTACCAATGAAAGAACTTGGCAGACACTATGCAAATGATCAAAATTAACATCATCATAAATGGGACAAACTGACATTGTATCTTCCTTTCTGATGTGATGAACTGAGAAAGAATCGACATTATCATGTAGTTCTACCAAAAATGCATAACCTAAATCCAATCTTGAAGAAAGATCCGACCAATTCAAATTGAGGAAGTTTCAACAAACAACTAGCTTGCACTCTTCAAAAATGTAAATGCCATGAAAGACAAAGAAAGGCTAAGCAATTGTTTCTTTTTGAAGAAACAAATAATCCTGGCTTGATCTACATGAGGGATGGGGGGTGGGGGTGGGGAGAAAGATTGCTATAATGAACATTAATCAGCAAAATTTAAGTATGGACTGTAAATTAGCAAAATCTGAGTATGGCCTGTAAATAAAATTTTCATACACTTTGAAATTCCACTTTTAGGAATTTATTTCTCAAAATCACTTAAATGTGCACAAAGATAGACAGATGTGCAACAATGTTTATGGTAACATTGTTTGTAATGAACATTATTGGGGTAATTAGCAAAATTTGAGTATGGACAATGCTACATTTCTGAATTTAATAATGTAGCTGTGGTTATATAAGAAAATATCCTTGTTCCTAAGATGTATATCCTAAACAATATTTATACATAAAGGGTCACGATGTTTGCAACTAATTCTAGAATTAATCAAGGCCAAACAAGTGTGTGCTCATGTGAGCGTGTGTGGAGAGACAGAGAAAAAAAGACATGGCAAAATGCTAATGATTGGTGAATCTGGGTAAAAAGTGTATAGAGAAAATTGCTTATTCGAGCTGGCCCAGGACAAGGAGACCGAAGATTCCCCCAACATGGAAAAGAGATGGCTCCTGATGCCCCAGGGGTGTGTAATTTTCAGCCCACACTCGACCCTCCACCTCAACACACACACAAAAAAATCAGATACGAAGGGAAGCAGATTTGCCCATCTCGGACCCAGCAATTCTTCTAGACCTCTAGCCTATGGAAATTCACACACAAGGTTTGAATGTTTGTTTCTAGGGGAACTCAAACTCAAGTGATGAACTACCTGAACAAATGAACTGTAAAAATAGGGCAGAAAACATTTCCAAATAACTAATGTTTTTAAAATTCCAAGAAGATTGAGAGGGTTCCCTGAGGACATAACAGTGGATGAAAATGGACCTACACTTGAGAAGTTAATTATTTTTTCCCCTGGATCTCTCCCATGTATATATGAAGTATACTTGTTAATAAACTGTGTGTTTTTAAAACGTATATTGAAATTCTGTATTTATTATTGCTACTTTTTGTGTAAGTTTGAAATTATTAAAAAAAAAAAAAAGAAAAGAAAAGAAAAAAGAAAGAATAAAAGCAAAAGCAGGGACCCATCTGATTTACTTCAAAAGACGAGATCCTAGCCCTGGCTGGGTAGCTCAGTTGGTTAGAGTGTCATCCTCATTTGCCAAGATTGAGGGTTCAATCTCCCACAGGTTTGATCTCTGGTCAGGGTACATATAAGAATCAACCAATAAATGTAAAAATAAGTGGAACAACAAATGGATGTTTCTCTCTGTCTCTAAAAACCATTTTTTTTTAAAAAAAAGGTGAATATTTTTTTAAAAAGGTGAATATTTATCTAAGACAGAACTAAACTGAGGAGAACCCATCACAAACCAACAAAAGCAATTCCATCTCAACTAAAAGACATCCCTTTCTTTAGCCTCATGAACCTATCATTTCTCTGTCATGATGGTCCCTGATGCCCTGGGTATCACTACCATTACTGCACTTACCACATTTATTTTTATTATATTCCATGTTGCATTCATCTTTGTTTTCCCAGCGCAGAATACCAAATGAAAATATATGTTTAAATAAAGAACACACACACACACATATCAAGGACCTCTAGACTCCAGAGCTTTGAACTAAATGTCAGAAAGGACATTATTTTAGCAATGTCTTTCAAAGGTGTTAGGAAAATGTTTAAGTATAAAATGATGTTGTTGTTTTGAGATTTGCATCAACATAACCCAGAGAGGGTGAGCACTGAGTGAAGGTATAAACGCAATCACATTGCCATGATTTCATAGTGGTTGAAGCTGGATCATGAGTACATGAGGGTTCATTCTGACTATTTTTGTACCTTTTTGAAATGACCTATACTTAAAAAAAAAAAATGTTTTGAGGAAAGGACAGTAGAAGCAGAAGTAATAACAAGCACAACTTGAACCATCAATGAAACATCAATTTTATTTTACTGCAGCTTAGATTAGGTTTTGACTTTCAACCCTGAAAAACAGATGAATAACCAAAAAGCTGCTATAAAGCCACAGTCCATCTTCAGTAGGCCTGTGTTACATCACAACACCAAGCAGCTCGGGGACTGTGTCTGAGAAGAGAACTCAGGGAGCACGAAATAAAGACCGGTGTCAGGGAGCAAGTTGAACTGTAGAGATGTGTCTTTCAAATTTGAAAAATACTAGATTCTTCTTTGAGCTGAAAGATACTTTTGAGAAATCAGATCATTTACACCATTCACAACTTTATTTTTCAGGTTTAGAACCCCTGACATTACTAGCAGGTGTGAACTAATGACAAATTACACAGAAAAGATGATTGAAGATATGCAAAGGCAAATTGCCCATTGTGGGTATGTATGGGAGGAGGGGGAAAGCTAAAAACTTCCCTATAAAAAATAATTTTTAAAGCAATTAACAAATATTTACTAGATTCCTACTGTGTGTAAAACACTGGGAGGTGTAGCAATAGCAAGGTCCTTCAGTGGAGTGGCTTCCCATCTGGTTGAAGTTACAATATATGCACACATAAAACTACCTGGATCATATGCAAACGAACGAGAACAAGGAAGAGAGATCACTGTGGACTTTGATTCTTAAATTGACCCTTAAGAAAACACTAGATTCTTCAAAACAGTAGATAGCAAGGAAGAGGAGGAAATTCCAGTCAAGAACTGGCATAGTGCTTAGTGATTTATCCAAATCACTCACTAATGAATGAATTGGTGAAGGCACTTGGTCCATGGATTGATCAAATCCAATTTTTATGTGCATATAAATAATTTATTTAACACAGTCCAGTTTAACACAGAGAGTCTCATAAATCAGTGTGACCATAAAGTTAAAAAACAGGGGACCCCTCACCCCTGACACAACAAATGGGTAAGTAACTATCTGGGAGAAATATTTGCAACAAAGTATTAATATCCACAATCATATCATCACAATGGTAAAAGAGATCTTTAAAAAAAAACCTGTAAGACAAAGAGAAACCAACAGAAAACTAGGCAATGGCGGTAAATAGGCAACTCACAAAAGAAGATAAAGTGGCTGATAAACACACGAAAAGATTCTCAACCTCACTACTATCAGGAAAGTGCAAATCAAAACGGCAATGGAATACCGTTTGCTCAACTGATGCACAAAAATGAAAAAGATTCAGCAAAGCTGTGGGGAAACTGGAAGTCTCATAACATTAGTAAATATATAACTTTGTATGGACTTTGAAAAATACATATTTGTACAGAGGGCAATCTATAGCAGCTATGGAAAGGTAAAATTTTCATACACTTTGAAATTCCACTTCTAGAAATTTATTCCTCAGAATCACTTAAATGTGAACAAAGATAGATGTACCAAAATATTTATTGCAGGGTTATTTGTAATAATGAAAAATTAGAAACTATCTAAATATCTATCAATAAGTAATGTAATGATCAAGTAAATAAATAGATTCTAATATATCCACATCCTGGAATACTATCCAACAATTGTAACAGAATGAAGTACAGTAGATCTATCTGTACTAACATAAAATGATTTCTCAAGGCGCAGTAAGTGAAAAAAATGTCACTGGTTAATGCATAAATTTATGTAAATAATTTATATGAAATATACATAATCTAAAACTGTTAATAGTTTACTCTGCTAAGGAAAGAGAGATGGGAGGGTTACAAACGGCAGGCAGGGAGGGAGGTTGCTACTTACTAGTAATCTCAAGAATAATTAACCTATCAGCATTGCTATTGTGTTTTTTTAAATCCTTGCCCAAGGATATTTTTTTATTGATTTTAGAGAGAGAAAGGGAGAAACATCAATTGGCCGCCTCCTGTATGTGCCCTGACTGGGAATTGAACCCACAACCTTTTGGTGTACGGGATGATGCTCCAACCAACTGAGCTACCAGGCCAGTAGAGACACTGAAATTGTTAAACTACTTTGCTTACCTTGGTTCAGTCATCAAGTCAAATTGAAACACAGCCAAAAACATCAAGGGAAGGCTGAGACTCAGAAGGGCAGCAAGGACTAGGAAAAGATTATCAAGAGCAAAGATGTCTCATTAGAGACCAAGGTTAAGATCATCCACACCTTGAATTCCCAATTACTAAGTACAGATGAGGAAGCTGAGCAGTGAAGAAGGCTGATAGGAAAGAAAAAAAAAAGATTCATTTGAAATATGGACTTGGAGGAGAGCTCTGTTAATACCCTGGACCACCAGAAAGATGAACAAATGGGTCCTAGAGCAAATTAAGTCTGAAACATTGCTGGAGGCAAAAACAATAAAATTGGAGCTGTTCTACCTCAGGTACATCAGGGAGAAGGCAGGATTCTTTGGAAAACACAATGATACTGGGAAAAATAGAAGGCAGCAGGAAAAGAGGAAGACCAAATATGAGACGGGTTGACTTCAATACAGAAGTCATAGGCATGCGTCGACAGGAGCTGAGCAGGGCTGTTGAAGACAGGACTTTGTGGACATCACTCATTCATAGAGTCACCAGGATTTGGAGCTGACTAAACGGCAGGTAACACACATATTCTTAAGCATTTGGCAATTCTACGCGCAAAGTAGCCTACTTTCACAAATGTCTACTACTAGGGAGGGAAGCTGGCATTCATGGAATTTGTTGGTCTGAAAAGAACCAAAGAATTCATTTATTTTAATAGATTCCTTTCCATTTTAGAAGAGATGAAAATCCACTACTCAATACACATTTACCGAGAGCCTAAGTGACATGAACAATGCTGTAAGGATTCAGAGTCGACTAAAAGTATTATTAGAGGTTAAGCATAAAATACTACGAAAACCCAGGGGATACAGCATTATCTGTGTCAGCTCATCAAGGAAGGTTTCCTGGGAGGAAGATCCCTGAGAAAGGCCCTGAAGAATTTGAATTCAGTTTTTGGACTCAAGTCCAGTAATTTTCCACACACAGCCCTCAGGTTTCTGACAGAAACAGAGAAAGTAAGAGGTAATTAAAAATAATTTCATATTCCTGGAGGGAAGTCATTCACAGAAAGAGAAGCCTTGTGTCTACCGGTTATAACAAATATTAGAAACTGCCCTAGACGGTTTGGCTCAGTGGATACAGCGTTGGCCTGTGGACTGAAGGGTCCCAGATTCGATTCTGGCCGAGGGCACATACCCAGGTTGCAGGCTCTATCCCCAGTGTGGGGCATACAGGAATCAGCCAGTCAATGATTCTCTTTCATCATTGATGTTTCTATCTCTCTCTCCCTCTCCCTTCCTCTCTCAAATCAATAAAAATACATTAAAAACAATATTAGGAACTTATAATGACTGAGTTTAGTTTCTCAACGTACTGTTAGATATAATGCTATTGGCAGTGGCTCCTGGATAGAAATCAGCAGAATCATCAGCATGGTGCTTGCTAGAAAGCCTTTTACTAAGTCAGTTTAGGGGAGCTGATCTTTCAATGTTCCTGCCCAATTATTTTAGGTTGGTTATATCCCTGGAAAATCTCTTTTCCCTCTTATTACAGATATTTGATCATGTATAATCCCCCCCCCCCCGTAAAACATTCTATTTTACACTTGTCCTTGTTTATTTGGTAACTTGGTTTAAATTATTTAATTATATGCCTCTAGTAATATGTCATCATTGGAGTTAAACTGTGTTAATTTTTTAAGGAATTTACAAAAAATACAGAGGGAATAATGAATGGCAGTGCCACCTCAACCCTGTTACATTTAACATACAAACACACCGTCAGGACATGTAGCAGCACGTATGTCACCCTTTATGGGATTTTAAGCCCAATTCCAGTATGTTTAAGGAGGCAAGTCACTTCTTAGGAGCTCATGTTTTGCACAGATACAGCCATTTTTATGATAGCTTGGTAAATCTCTTAAAGAAAAGGGAGAGGTTTATGACAGCAACAATGATAAAGCTTTAAGTACATGTGTGTGGTTAACTCTGTTTCAGCCACTCAAGTTAACTTCTACTTATATTTATGGGCTTGATTGCATAATATACGAAGTTTGCAGGAAGTACCCGAAAGATAAAGTTACACAGACAAGTTATTTAAGTTTGAAAGTAAACCACAGCTCATGCTGAGAAACTAGTTTATAGCCAATTTTGTAACAAGCGAATACGTCATTCCTTTTCTTTTAATTTTCCCCCTTATCTCCTGGTTAACATTAGGCAATTAATCATTGTTTGAATGTGCAGCATAGTAAGTTCACAAAAGAATGCAGCTTTGGGGATTGATTAGCTGAAAAGCCAGTAAATCACATTATAAAAGTGAAGATAAACATTTGATGATATTCAAACCACCCTAAGCAAATGGATGATTTGCACGTATCAGGTTGTCCCACCAGACAATGGTTTCCTTCACGAGCTTCATTCAGTAATGAGACTCATTTCATCTGACAAATATTACTTGATCAATAGTCCTTGCATTTGCCACAAGAAATGGCCTCTCATGGTTAATGTGTAACTGATTATTGTTCTTCCTCTAGTAGCCCACATTTTACAGTAGAGAAATACATTGTGTACACTAGTCACCCTAAAACACTAAAACATGTCAAATGTTGGCAGTAGACTTTCATAGTATTATTGCATTTGGCATTGTACACTGGTTAGGACATGTCTGCATGGTGCTCACCCACCACTTCAGTTCCTGCTGAACACAATAAAACGTTTGTCACAATATTTAGGTACTTAGAAAAATCAAGGACATTGTTCTTATACAGTAAGAAAAAGAGGGAACAGCCCATATAGTGACAACAGAGTTGTTGAATGATTATGTATGTGGAAGTGAAACTATTCCATTCTAACGAAGGCAAATTACCCTAAAACCTTTGTTGTGGAAAATTAAAACTAATGACATGTTCATGTTGTAAAGCGGAATCATCTGTAAGCTCATTTCCCCGTGTGAGAAGCAGTTTATTTTCAAACATAAATAACTTGTCCATTTCGTAGTTTGCTACCTCTCTATGCCAGTAGTTGTTACGAACAACCTATTATTTTCCCTATGATAATTTAACAAATTAAACAACGTAAGAGGTATTCCTACATCTGAGGGCTCTTTCTTTGAAATAAATGTAGATAAAAATGTGCCACTATGGGAAGTCTGAAATGGCCTGTTACCTGTTTTTCCTTGACCTTGTAGAGGTTTTCAGTGACAACGGAGTTAACCAGTGAGGGAGGTTCATTGAGGGGGTCCCATCACACTCTATTGTGTGGGATGGCACCAGCAAAGCATTTAGATTAGGCTGTGGAGAGAACAAAGCTAGGTACACTCTCTCCAGCTCAGGGTAAACAAGATGATTGTTCTCCATCCCTGCTGTTTGGAATGAATGCAATGCTGCAAAGTTAATTGCCGCCGTAATTAGGGGGGAAAACACACGAAATGACTCAGAATGTGCTAATTCAGTATGGTTTAAACCTCAGAGATATTTCCCCTGTATACAGGTGTGACGGGCTCTATCATACCTTTTAAGCGATACGTTTAAATGTTAACATAACATTGAAAAACATCCTTACAAGTTGAAAGGTAGCAGCCAGTGCCAGGTATAAATACTTAATGGTCACTAGCATTCTGGGGAGGGGAGGAGAAAGTCCCACTTGGAGATTTACTGCAGTGTAAAACAACGCGCAATCAATTGAAAGGTTCCCCTTCCTAGAGTAGGCCTTGCTTGGCACACAAGCTTTGCCCCACACCATTTCATAAAATGCGCAACTTCCAAGTCACCTCCACATAAGGAGATTTCACTCTGCTGTTGAGAAAGTTCCTCGTATCTAACTAAATCACCCGATCTGCAGTTTAGCAATCGCATTTCCTCATGTCTTCAGCAACATCGAACATTCTACATTAGCATAGATATTCTTACCACCTCAGCCAAATATCACACAATTAAAATAGGAGGAAATAAAAAGAATTTCCTTCTTTCCACACTGTACTCATAAACTCTAATTGGATTAGTTAGTTGGTTTCAAATTTAAAAACAAGCTTTAGGACCCAACCATTGTTTACGTTGTGGATTCCCAGTGGTGCTTCCAACAGTACAGTGTGGGGAAAACAGATTTCTGAGCTGCCAGGAGCATTATGGTTACCAGATTAGCAGATACATCTCAGTTAGGGCTTTCCCTTTGTCCCATGCTTTCAGAGGGAAACTATGACATCTTAAAGATTGAAATCTTATTCCTCAATGAGATAGTTATTTGGAGTCATGTGAACATTAATGAAAACACAAGTAATTATAGCTTTTTGCTGCTTGGCCTAAAGTAATTTTTCTACTATAATTAGATTAGAAGAGGAACTAGAAAAAAGCTTCAATGAAATGCTGTCATGAATTCCCTCCAAAACCGCTTGCCTGTAATTAAGGTGCATTTACAGATCTGATATTCCTTTAAAAAGGCATTAACATTACAAAGACCAATTACGCATGGTCAAACAAAGGAGATCCAGATTCTCGGATCAAAGCAGTAATCTTGTTTACAATTGTTATTTTTGAAGTATCTTCAAATGGGACAAACACACATTGACTATGTAAACAGGTATAGTTGTGGGCTAATTTGCTGTTTCCAGGATCCCATCATTTTCCCACAGGGTTCAAACTTAGTATGGCATACACTGGTTTCCATTCCAAACCCCAACCTGCTGATGCTAAGGAATATTTATTTATTTATTATTTATTTAATTGATTTTAGAGAGAGGGGAAGGGAGAGGGAGAAAGAGAAAAACATATTTATGTGAGAGAGAAACATCCATTGGTTGCCACTCGTGTGCCACGCCCAGTCTGGAGACTGAACCCACAACCTGGGTATGTGCCCTGAACAAGAATCTAACCTGAGACCTTTCAGTGTACAGGCTGACATTCCAACCAACTGCACTACACTGGCCATGGCAAGAACAAAAACTTTTTAAAAGGAAAAAATTCCAAATATCATCTTTAGTATTAAAACTGTTACATTTTTAACATAACCGTATTCATTTACCAAAGTTGCTTGCTTTTGAAAAGATCAACAAGCTTTTTGAATATCTCTTCTTGCCACTTCCTTCTATTCAAAGTGATAAATAGCAAGGAGCTATAACCAAGATTATTCTAAGCAGAAAAGCGCTCATTTAGAATTGAAGGTCAGATAAAGAGCTTCACAAACAAAAAAAAGCTAAAGGAGCTCACACCACCAAACCAATATTACATGAAATGTTAAAGGGTCTTCTAGAAGAAGAAGAAGAAGAAGAAGAAGAAGAAGAAGAAGAAGAAGAAGAAGAAGAAGAAGAAGAAGAAGAAGAAGAAGAAGAAGAAGAAGAAGAAGAAGAAGAAGAAGAAGAAGAAGAAGAAGAAGAAGAAGAAGAAGAAGAAGAAGAAGAAGAAGAAGAAGAAGAAGAAGAAGAAGAAGAAGAAGAAGAAGAAGAAGAAGAAGAAGAAGAAGAAGAAGAAGAAGAAGAAGAAGAAGAAGAAGAAGAAGAAGAAGAAGAAGAAGAAGAAGAAGAAGAAGAAGAAG
>NW_005371791.1:1933140-1946949 GCF_000412655.1 Myotis brandtii | reverse complement strand
AATGGGGGGGAAGGGGGGGACATCTGTAATACTCTCAATAATAAAGATTTTTAAAAAGAAGAATCAGGTTATAAAAGAATAAAATAAATTTTAAAAAGATCAACAAGCTTTTAAATGATCAAAGGCAAAAAAACACACAAAGATTTTAGTTAAGTGACAGGGTACTGATTGGATTTAAGAAAATCTGAATTTGAGAAAAAACTCATGGACATGGACAACAGTGTGGTGATTGTGGTGGGAGGGGTGTGGGAGGAGGTGGAGGAGGGTATGGGGGGGATAAGTGGTGATGAAAAATATATATTTTTAAAATAAAAAATTAAAATAAAAGTGTAACAAAAAAAAAACAAGAAAAATCTGAATTTGAGTTTGACCTTTCTCTTACTGTAAGGCATTAAGCAAATTCCTTAAACACTCTAGACCTTTCTCTGCTTATGTAAGATAAGAATAGCAGCACATCCCTAAACCAGGTGGTGTGGAGGCCAAATTCACCTCAGGACAGAAAGCAATCACAAGGAATGTTCATTTAAATAAGAATATGTATATTGTAAACCTCACTATCTCTGGTTAAATGTCCTTGGTGGTCCCAAGGAGTAAAAAGAAAAGGCCTTCCTGTAACACCTATAACAACAGCTTATGCCAAATGTGCCTTGTGAAACTAGTTCTGTGGTTGGAGAAAGTTAAATGAGTTTCTTTTCTAAAGGCTCCTCTGAACCATTTGAATCTCCAAGAGAAGCACGGCAGTATGAAATCTATGAAACCTATTTGACTGTAGAGCTGCTTTACCCTGAGGCTGTTGGGGGACTAGTGTGAAAAATTTGGGAATTGTTGCTCTCTGCTGTGTTAGTGATTTGGTTGGGTAGAGAGCATTTAGATGCTCAAGCAAATGTGCTTTTTAGTCGATACTATTTGGTACAAATGAACAGTTATTGGCAGCAGTGTTCTAAAATAAATAATTTGCAAAATTTGTCAAATTAGAGACAATATATGTAGCAGCTTCATCACTTTTAACCTGAGTGACATTAGGTAAGTGCCAAGTCTCAGCATTTCCATCTGTAAAACAGAGATAATATTTACTGCATAGGTTATGGCCAAAATAAAATAAATGTAGTCAGTACAGTGAGCTTAATAAATGGTAGATTCAATCTTACATTTTTTTTTTTGGAAATGTCTAGGTTAAAGGAGTGACCTTCTCTAGGTCACATGGCAACTCTGTGACACTGTTAGAAAGGGACCGGAATATTGGTAACTACTGTTGTTTTAATTCACATCTATCAAAATTCTAGAACAGATTATTAGAGAGGATTTGTAGGAAGAAAAGTAATAATTCCTATGGACCACTATTTCAAAATGAATAAATTTAGCTAAACTAAAACAAGCATTCCCCACACCCACCGTGCTATCAGATTTGTAGCCAAGGGACATGCCAGAGGCAAGAGAAAAAGATATCTTTAGTTGTTCTTGTGGAAAAGATGGTTCTAGCTCATAATCCAGCAAGATTTATTTATCACTATTTGGGGGGGAAATAGAGAGAGTGATAGATTTCAACCTCCAAAGAAATGTTTAGCATTTATCACAGGATTCTCTCTTGAACAACATTGTAATCAATGACTTGGAGGAAGATATGGAGTCATAAAAGATCCAAGTTGGGAGAAAATGCTAGTGGCAAAGTCAGGAATCCAATAGGCTACAATGATGAACAGGAATTTAAAATGATACTTGAGGGAGAAAAAAAGACTTTTATTTATGTTGTGAAACTTCAGCTTAAGACTAAATTCCAGCTCTTTCACTTATATAAGTTCTGCTTTGAATCTGTTTTGTCATCTCAAAATGCAAATAATGACTAGCTCATGAAGGTGGGAGAATTACATAATATCAGCATAAACGGACCATCCAAGGAGGTACTGAATGCAGAGCGTGGCACATATAGTTGGTCAGGTCAATAAGTACTAGAACCAGTAATAATTATGCTACTACCACTAATAAAAACAGTTATGCAGAAAAAGCTTTAGAAGCTTTAACTGGGCCTGGCCTGCGTGGCTCAGTGGTTGAGCATTGAACTATGAACCAGGAGGTCATAGTTCGATTCCCGGTCAGGGCATATGCCTGGGTTGCGGGCTTGATCCCCAGTGTGGGGCATGCAGGAGGCAGCCAATCAATGATTCTCATCATTCATGATTCTGTCTATCTTCTCTCCCTCTCCCTTCCTCTCTGAAATCAATAAAAATATATTTTAAAAAAACTTTTAACTGATTACAGGTTCAATGAGGCTGATGAGACTGATAATTATTTTGGTGAGTTGTAAGTAGTTCTAGAACCCGATTTTTATTTTCAGTTTTATTTTATTTATTGATTTTAGAAAGAGAGGTAGGGGGAGAGAGGAAGAGAGAGGGAGACATGGATTTGTTGTTCCACTTATTTATGCATTCATTGGTTGATTCTTTGTTGTTGTTTTTTTACAAATAAAAAGTAATTCTATTGACTGTTAATTTTACCATGAAATGTATTGGCTGATTCTCGTATGTGCCCTGACCAGGGATCAAACCTTAGTGTATTGGACGACACTCTAGCCAACTGAGCTACTAGGCCAGGGCTGGAACTCCATTTTTACAGACACATGCGCAAACTAGAATGCATTTATGTAAGGGTGGCCAGATGGTGAAGCAAACGACTGACATGTGTTGGGTAAATGCCCTTTTTCCCCCTAAACACACACACACACACACACACACACAAACACACACACACACACACACACACACACACCACTTCATTGAGGTGTGGTTGACCTACAAAACGCTGTGTATATTTAATGTACACAACTTGATGAATTTGGAGGGTAAATTCTTTTAAAATATATCACTTCTTTTAATCCTCTCTATAACTTCTTAGGTAGGTAAAATTATCCTAGTTTTAAAGACGAGGAACTAAGGCTGAGAGAGTTTAAGTGGTCATACATCTAGTAAGAGGTGGTGCTAGAATATGTAACGAGAATATGACATAGAATGAAAATGGATTGCTTTTATTCATTGTTGCTCCAAGGGACAAATTACTGCGAATGGAATATTTAACTAAAGTCTACAAAATAACTGACATGTACTCTTCAAAAATATCAATGTCATAAAAGACAGAATGATTGAGGAACTACTCTGGATTAAAGGAGAGTTAAAAGGCTCATTCCAACGGATTGAATGAAGAATTTGGAGATTTCTTGGCATGAAGGGAATTATCGGGACAATTGGTGAAATCTAAAAAGGAATTTTAGATTAGATAATAATATTGTGTCAATGTTCATTTCCTGACTTTAATCATTGAACTGTGCTTATGCAAGAGAATGTACTTGTTCTTAGGAAATGCTCACTCAAGTTTGGCCGTAGAAGAAAATCATATCTTCAAAGTACTCCCAAAAGGGTCAGAACAACAAGACAAAAAGAGAGGCAGGGAAAAGGATAAAGCAAATGTAATAAAATGTGAACATTTGGAGAATCTGGGTAAAGGCTAAGTGAGAATTATTTGCATTATTATTGCCACTTCTCTGTAAGCCTGCAATTGTGTCAAAAGAAAAAGTTGCAAATAGCCCTAACTGGTTTGGCTCAGTGGATAGAGCGTCAGCCTGTGGACTGAAAGGTCCCAGGTTCGATTCTGGTCAAGGGCATGTGCCTTGGTTGCCGTCACAGCTCCAGTGGGAGGTGTGCAGGAGGCAGCTGATCAATGTTTCTAACTCTCTATCCCTATCCCTTCCTCTCTGTAAAAAAAATCAATAAAATATATATATTTTAAAATAAGTTAAAAAAAAAGTTGCAAATAATTTAAAAATATGTGGGGCAATTAAAAATAAAATTTAAGAAAGAATACAGTATGCTGGAGGCAATTGGTAACATAGGATTGGATATAGAAAAGACTAGAGATTATAAGGGCCACAGAGGAAGATTTGAAAGTCCTATGTGAAAATGGATAAGAGTAATTGGTTGACTCATTCCTTTCATTCATTTACTCAGAAAAAAGTATTTTTTCATCACTTAGGACTTTAGAAAAATCCAGTTATATTAACTATTAGATTTTACGACACTTTTTCTCCCCAAAGTGATGAGGACTTTTTGGTGAAATAAATTAGTCTTCACTGACTCTTTTGGGTGGAACAAGGGCTGTATGTTTGAACAGAGAACAGAAGGTATCTCAAGAAGAGAAAGGGTAAAAAGGCATGTTACACTATATCATGATATGAGTACACAGATCTCTTAAAAAAAAATTCTTACTGTTCTGGAAATGTGAGGGGCTCAATAAATGGTATCTTTCTTCCCAGGCAAGTTCTGAACAGCTAGATCAGGAAGGCAAAAGTGGTGGGTAGAGATTTAAAATACTGTCCTTATACTAATATGCAATATTGAAAGACATCTATAATAATAAAAGCATAATATGCTAATAAGACCAGATGTCCTTCCGAACAACCTTCCAGACGAAGCCAAGGCTGCGAGGGAAGCCCGGGTCCTGGGTGCCAGAGGGAGGGGAAGGAAGGAGGGCCTACTCTTGCACAAATATCAAGCATTGCTCCTCTAGTAGTTTAATATAAAGGCCAAGTGGCCCTTAATCCTGCTCCTCTCCCCATACTGTGCCTTAGACTTACCCTTTCACTCAAAAGGTGATGATTATGACTTAGAATGAGAGGAGCAGGGAACTGTCCCAGAAATAGAATAGGCTGGTTCTTTTGTAGGGAAAAAAAAAAAAAAAAGGAAAGGAAGAAGAAATACTATAGAAGCACAGTTGCTTAAACACAGTGTATATCAACCAGATAGCCAAGAAGTAGAAAGAGGCAGAATTATCTGGGAAAATCCCTCCTTGTGGAAAATATGGAGGGAGGTATGTGGGGAGCCAAGGGGATACATTTATTTCCCTGCACTATTTTCTATGCTTAAAGAAAAATAGAGAGCCCAGCCGGTGTTGCTCAATGGTTGAGTGTCAACCTATAAAACAGGAGGTCACAGTTCCATTCCCAGTCAGGGCACATACCCGGGTTGTGGGCTTGATTCCCGGTAGAAGGCGTGCAGGAGGCAGCTGATCAATGATTCTTATCATTGATGTTTCTCTCTCTCTCTCTCTCTCTCTCTCTCTCTCTCTCTCTCTCTTCCTTTCTGAAATGAATAAAAATGTGTTTTTAAAAAAAGAAAAAGAGAGAAGACCAAACATGGGGCTTATGATTGAACATTGAGGAGTGACTTTTTGCAAGGGGCTAGAGACAGAAGGGTATTTATAGACAGGAAGTAATGAGAAATGGAGGCTTAGATGTTCAGTACTAGAGGGTACAACAAGTGCCATTTGGGAGAAGAGTTTTAATTTGGTGGTTTTAGGCACAAACCAGATTGGGATAAATGAGAGTGGCAGAGGCTGTCCTTTTTGTTTGTTGTTTTTCTTCCTTTGTCCTTTCCACAAATGTTGGTATTTATTGGGATTTTGTCTCTGGCCCTGCATTCCTCACTCTCCAGTCTTCCTGGATTGTTGATTGTCCACCGTGGATGTCAATATAAAGGTAATGAGTATATGTCTAATGGGATTAATCTTGGAAGGGATATGGGGGGGGGGGGGGGGGGGGAATGATGTTAAGATGCAGAGATGAAAAATGACCTAGTTTTTTCTGGGTAACATGGGAGAAAGGCTTATCTAATTAGTCATGAAAATGTCTTCTTTTATAGATTGAATGTTTCTCCCCAAATTTGATTTTTTAAAATTGATTTCAGAGAGAGGGAGAGGAAGGGAGAGAGAGAGAAGCATTGGTTTGTTGTTCCATTTATGTGTGCATGCATAGCTTGATTCTTGTTTGTATGTTGATTGGGATCAACTCAAATCTTTGGAATATCTAAACAACGCTCTAACCAACTGAGCTATCCAGCCAAGGCAAAATCCAGGTATTTAAGAAATAGATTCGCCCTCGCTGGTTTGGCTCAGTGGATAGAGTGTTGGCCTGTGGACCAATAGGTTCAATTCTGGTCAAGGGCATGTACCTCAGTTACAGGCTCCTACCTGGCCTGGATCCTGGTTCGGGGCTCATGCAGGAGGCAATCAGTCTATATGTTTCTCTCACTTCGATATTTCTCTCTCTCTCTTCCACTCTCTCTGAAAATCAATGGGAAAATGTCCTCGGGTGAGGAGTAAAAACTAAATAAATAAATAAATAAATAAATAAATAAATAAATGTTTCAAGACTATATATGGGGTCAAAGAAAATAATATAAAAATCTATATAAATCCTATTCTTGAAAGACATTACTTATAAGGTAATTAAAATGATTTTTTTACATTTCAATTATATTTAAATGGCTTAGGTAAAATAAAAGGTACAATCTTTTAAAGAGGGATGTTACAACATTAGAAGTCTGTTACATTATAAGCAACATTGGAAACTAATAAAATATAATTTGTCTAGATGATAGGAGTTAGGGCATTGTGACACAAAAGAATAAAGTAGTCCTCTGCCAGTGAAATGAAAATCACCATATACTGGATTAGAGCAGAGATGTGCAAAGTCACCTAAAAGGCAGGTTCACTGGTTTCCAGAATAGGACTAGAATGTAACCCTATAGAAAAAAAATTACAGGATTTAGTTGATGTTTTCAAAGCATTGCATCCCAAAGAAGCAGAATATACATTCTTTTCAAATGCACATGGAACATTTTCTAGGATACACCTCATGATAGGAAACAAAACAAGTATAAATAAATTTAAGAAGACTGAAATCATATCAAGCATCTTCTCCTACCACAATGAATGGTATGAAACTAGAAACCAAATATAAGAAAAAAAATAACACTGAAAAACAAACACATAGAAGTTAAATAACATGGTAATCCTATCTAATGAAAGAGAAACATGGTAATTAGCCGTACCTCTGCTACCCTTCCCATTGGCTAATCAGGGCAATATGCAAATTAACTGCCAGCCAAGATGGCGGCCAGCAGCCAGGCAGCTTGAAGCGAACATGAGGCTTGCTTGCTTCAGTGACGGAAGGAAGCCAACGTTCCCCGCCTGCTGCTGCCGGCCTCTGAGCTTGCAGTTTGAAACATTGTTACAAATATAGAAGCTAAACAAAACCCCAGTAATCTGCTTTCAGCCAGCCAGGATCTCAGAGCTGGAGTTGAAACTGTGTTTCGATTATAGAACCCAAACAAACCAGATACCTGCTTTCAGCAGCCGAGGCCTCAGAGCTGGAGCCAAGCCTCAGAGCTAAAGCTGGCCCAGAATAAAAAAAAAAAAAGAAAAAAAGGAGCGGTTGGGAGCTTCAGTCACCTGCCAGCCTGAAAACAGCCCTCAGCCCCTCACCCAGACTGGCCAGGCACCCCAGTGGGGACCCCCACCCTGAAGGGGGTGTGACCAGCTGCAAACAGCCATCATCCCCTCATCCAGGCTGGCCAGGCACCCCAGTGGGGACCCCCACCCTGAAGGGTGTGTGACCAGCTGCAAACAGCCATCATCCCCTCATCCAGGCTGGCCAGGCACCCCAGTGGGGACCCCCACCCTGAAGGGTGTGTGACCAGCTGCAAACAGCCATCATCCCCTCATCCAGGCTGGCCAGGCACCCCAGTGGGGACCCCCACCCTGAAGGGGGTGTGACCAGCTGCAAACAGCCATCATCCCCTCATCCAGGCTGGCCAGGCACCCCAGTGGGGACCCCCACCCTGAAGGGGGTGTGACCAGCTGCAAACAGCCATCATCCCCTCATCCAGGCTGGCCAGGCACCCCAGTGGGGACCCCCACCCTGAAGGGGGTGTGACCAGCTGCAAACAGCCATCATCCCCTCATCCAGGCTGGCCAGGCACCCCAGTGGGGACCCCCACCCTGAAGGGGGTGTGACCAGCTGCAAACAGCCATCATCCCCTCATCCAGGCTGGCCAGGCACCCCAGTGGGGACCCCCACCCTGAAGGGGGTGTGACCAGCTGCAAACAGCCATCATCCCCTCATCCAGGCTGGCCAGGCACCCCAGTGGGGACCCCCACCCTGAAGGGGGTGTGACCAGCTGCAAACAGCCATCATCCCCTCATCCAGGCTGGCCAGGCACCCCAGTGGGGACCCCCACCCTGAAGGGGGTGTGACCAGCTGCAAACAGCCATCATCCCCTCATCCAGGCTGGCCAGGCACCCCAGTGGGGACCCCCACCCTGAAGGGGGTGTGACCAGCTGCAAACAGCCATCATCCCCTCATCCAGGCTGGCCAGGCACCCCAGTGGGGACCCCCACCCTGAAGGGGGTGTGACCAGCTGCAAACAGCCATCATCCCCTCATCCAGGCTGGCCAGGCGGCCTAAGCCAGCAGGTCGTTATCTCCCGAGGGGTCCCAGACTGCGAGAGGGCACAGGCCGGGCTGAGGGACCCCCCTCCCCCCTGAGTGCACAAATTTTTGTGCACCGGGCCTCTAGTAAATAATAAATGGGTCAACAATGAAATCAAGGAGAGAATCAAAATTTACCTTGAGACAAATGAAAATGGAACACACAAAACCCCAAATCTATGGGACACAATGAAAGAAGTCCTAAGAGGAAATTCATAGCAATAGAGGCCTACCTCAAAAAGCAAGAAAAACTCAAATAAACAATCTACCCTTACACCTAAAGAAACTAGAAAAAGAACAATAAACAAAGCTCAAAGTGAGTAGAAGGAAGGAAATAATAAAGATTAGAGCAGAAATAAAGGACATAGAGACTAAAAAAAAATACAAAGAAATCAATGAAACAAAGAGCTCATTCTTTAAAAAAGATAAACAAGATTAATGAACCTTGTCCCAGATTCATCTAGAAACAAAGAGAGAGGACTCAAATAAATAAAATCAGAAATGAAAGAGGAGAAATAACAACCGACACCACAGATATACAAAGAATTGTAAGAAAATATTATGAACAACGATATGCCAACAAATTGGACAACCTGGACAAACTGGATAAATTCCTAGAAACATACACTTTTCCAAAACTCAATCAGGAAGAATCAGAAAATCTGAACAGCCTGCTTATAACTAATGAAATCGAAGCAGTCATCAAAAAGCTCCAGCAAAAAAAAGTCCTGGACCAGATGGCTTCACAGGTGAATTTTACCAAACATTCAAAGAACTAACACCTACCCTCCTCAAACTATACCAAAAATTTCAAGAGAAAGAAACACTCCCAAGCTCTTTTTATGAGGCCAGCATTACCCTAATTCCAAAACCAGATAAAGACACTACAAAGAAATAAAAGTATAAGCCAATATCCCTTGTGAACATAGAAGCTAAAATCCTCAAAATATTAGCAAACCAGATCCAGCAATACATTAAAAGATCAAGTGGGATTTATTCTGGGGATGCAAGGTTGGTACAATATTCTCAAATCAATAAACATGATACACCACATAAACAAAATGAAGGATAAAAACCACATGATCAACCTGGCTGGTGTGGCTCAGTGGTTGAGCACTGACCCTTGAACCAAGAGGTCACCAATTCAATTCCTGGTCGGGGCATATGCAGAAAAAGCATTTGATAAAATCCAGCACCCATCCTATCTAATAAAGAGGGAATATGCTAATTGACCCTCATGCAACTAGACCACTTACTTACACCATACATAATAAAAAACTCACAATGGATTAAAGACTTAAATGTCTCAAAACCATAAAAACCCCAAAAGAAAATATAGGTAGTTAAATCACTAACATTTCGAGCCTCCTAGCTAATGGAGAAAGAGAGGCCTCAGTTTCCCCAGCTCTACCCTTCCATGGGAAAACCCCTTCATCTTGGCCATCTAAATACCAACCCACAAAGGGACCTTGCCCCTGCCCCTGCCCATGTGGTCTTCACTACCTCAGCCTGCCTCTTCCCGTGGTGGCCCCCCGGGGCTCCAGAGCTCTAATGCCAGTCCAGGTGGGTGCACCCCCCACCCCAGCTGATAAATTTATCACACAGGGTGTTAACAGGCCTTGCCCAATATGGTGATCTGGTTACCAGTGCCTGTGGCTGAGGAACCCACACAGATCAGTCCTATCCCATTCGCTGCCACACTCCTCCACCGCCAAGATGTTGGTGGCTTTGGACATGTTATGTCTGCTGCTGGGTGAGCCTCCTTACCACCAGCTTTGAGACACCCATGAGGCCGTGGAAGGGTCTGTCTGCCTGTCTTTATCCCAGGGTGGCTAGACTGGAGACTGTGGTGTGTCTTCACATCTGTGTGTTCGTCAGCCTATTTCTGGGATGTCTGGGTCAATGTGTGTTTGTGTGAAAGGGAGAGAAAGGGATTCTACACAAAGTGACTCTTGTGTGTTTACCTGTCTTCCTGGGTCTGGATGCTGGGGTCAGCAGCTGGCGGTGCGTTTTTTTCTTTTTTTCAGTCTTTCATGATTTTATCTTCTCCCTTCAACCATTTTTTTTTTGTTTTTTCATACTGTTTTATTTATTGTATGTCTTTTTATATTGAATGTATTGGGGTGACATCTATAATAACAAAGTATAGTATGCTAATTAGACCAGACAGCCAAACAACCTTCTGGATGTCATTCCAGACGTCTTTCTGGACTAAGCCGCGGCAGCAAGGGCTGAGGCAGAGGCAGTTAGGGGTGATCAGGCAAGCAGGTGAGTGGTTAGGGGAGATTAGGCAGGTAGGTAGGTGAGCAGTTAGGAGCCAGTGGTCCCAGATTGCGAGAGGGATGTCCGACTGTTGGTTTAGGCCTGATCCCGCAGGTTTAGGACATCCCCCGAGGGGTCCCGGATTGCAAAGGGGTGCAGGCCGGGCTAAGGGACACCCCCCTCTCTCCATGCACGAATTTCATGCACCGAGCCCCTAGTTGGTTAATATAGGTTTCAGGTGTATAATTCTATAACACACACACACACACACACACACACACACACACACACACACATCACTAACATTTCTCTTAGCAACATTTTTTTCTGACATACCTCCTCCAGCAAGGGAAACAAAGAAAAAATAAACAAATGGGACTATATTAAAGGAAAAAGGTTTTGCACAGCAAAGGAAACCATTAACAAAACAGATCAACAACCTCTTAAATGGGAGAACATTTTTACCAATGGTACATCTGATAAGGGATTACTATCCAAAACTTATAAAAAACTCATACTACTCAATACCAAAAAACAAAACAAAACAATCCAGTTTAAAAATGGGCAGAGAACCTGAATTGACACTTCTTTAAAGAGGACATACAGAAGGTCAATAAACATACAAAAAACTGCTCAGCCCTAGCCGGTTTGGCTCAGAGGATAGAGCGTCGGCCTGCAGACTAAAGGGCCCTGGGTTCGATTCCGGTCAAGGGCATGTACCTTGGCTGCGGGCACATCCCCAATGGGGGGTGTGCAGGAGGCAGCTGATTGATGTTTCTCTCTCATCGATGTTTCTAACTCTCTATCCCTCTCCCTTCCTCTCTGTAAAAAATCAATAAAATATATTTGAAATAAAAGAAAATGCTCAAAATCACTAACTGTCATAAATGCAAATTAAAACCACAATGAGATATCACCTCACACCTGTCAGAATGGCTATTATCAATAAATCTACAAATGACCAGTGTTGGTGAGGATGTGGTGTAAAGGGAACTCTTGTGCGCTGTTGGTGGGAATGCAGACTGGCGCAGCCACTATGGAAAACACTATGGAGTTTCCTCAAAAAATTAAAAATGAATCTGCCTTATGATCCAGCAATTCCACTTCTGGAGATTTACCTGAAGAAACCCAAAACACTAATTTGCAGTGTTATTTACAACAGCTAAGCTGTGGAAACAACCCAAACGCCCATCAATAAATGAGTGGATAAAAAAGCTGTGGTACAAATATACAGTAGAGTATTAGCCATAAAAAAGAATGAAATCTTACCTTTTTCCACAGCATGACTGGACATAGATAATATTATGCTCAGTGAAATAAGTCAGTCAGAGAAAACAAATACCATATTATTTCACTTATATGTGGAATCTAAAGAACAAAATAAATGAACAAACAATTAAAACAGACTAATAGACACAGAGAATGAAGTGGTGGTTTCCAGAGGAGAGGGAAGGTTGGGGCACTGGGTGAAAGTGATAGTTACTACACAGTAACGGGAATGCAAGTACAGAATAGGGAAGATAGTAATATTGCGATAACTATGTATGGTGCCAGTGTGGTTGTCTAACCACTAGCTGTACACCTGAAACCAATACTAGAAAGATCGAAAGAAAATAAGAAGTAATCGCACAGGTAAAGACAATGTAGTAATGGCACGAATGGGGTCAAGACTGCCCATCTGAAACCTATAAAATAAGAGTCTGGCTAGCAATGCCCGTTCTAGTATTGTCTATGGCAATGGTTTTAAAAACCTTTTTAAAGAACTACATTTTATATCAGCATCCGTGTTCTCTCCAGTGTGTGTGTACAGCAGGAGCCTGAGACCTGAAGGATGAGAAGTGGCCAGGGGAGGAGGATGCAGAATTCGAGGCAGAGGAAGCAGCATGTGATGAAGATTCCGAGAGAACAAAGAGCTGGGAAATTTAAGGAACTGAAAAAAGGCCACTGAGTAAGTACTCAGTGATGCTAGTCATAGAGGGAATGTTTATTCCATGGCACCTTAAAAATCTGGGTCCCACTAAATATGGGTCATTTTTCCTGGGAGCCAGTTGTTAACCATTTATAAGCATACCACTCGATACTGTAATGGACACTTAAAAATGAAGTGGGTAAACTTAGGTGTTTTTACCATATACAAATAAAACTGTCAAAGACCTGGCTAAGTTTTCAAGAAATCAGCATGCTAATTACAGGGTGAATTATAGTATAACTAGAGGCCTGGTGCACAAATTTGTTCGTGGGTAGGTCCCTTAGCCTGGCTGGCGATCTGGGCCAATTGGGGCATCTCTCCTAGTCCTAATTGGGGCTGGCAGGGAGGGGGAGGGGGAGGGAGGAAGGGAGGTTCTGATCAGGGCGATCAGGGCTGGCCAGACAGGGGGAGGGGCCACAGGAGGTTGGCCAGTGGGGGAGGGGCCACAGGAGGTTCAGATCAGGGCAATCAGGACAGCTGACTGGAGGGAGTGGCCAAGGGAGGTTGATGGGCCAAGGGAGGTCGGCCAGCTTCAGGAGGTTGGCTGTGGGAGCACACTGACCACCAGGGGGCAACTCCTACATTGAGTGTCCGCCCCCTGGTGGTCAGTGTGCATCATAGCGACTGGTCAACCAGTCATTCCGGCCATTTGGCTGGAATGGTCATTTAGGCTTTTATATATAGATTATGGTAAAAGAATAAAATAGTAATAGTGTAAAAATATAATAAAAAGGGTTTGCGAACATTTAGAAGACATGACAGTTTTCCCTTGCCACCTTCATTCTTGGCTTTACTTTGAAGGAAACTATAATGATAAATTAACTGAAAGGTGTTCAGTGCACTTCCTTAAAATGGCAAAGCTGATGCTCAAGTTTTTAAACCAACTTCTGACATTTCTTCTCATTTACTGGGCTTATGTTTTGATTATTTGAAGGAAGAAACTACAATTAATTTTTTTTTCTTGGCTCTTAATCCATTAATCCACAAGCCAGAGCATTTTAGAAAATTAACATTGTACTTTTATTGTACTTTTTTCTGTGCTTGAAACTACTTGTTGGTTTTTTTGGAAGTGGTCAGCAATAGAGGACACAACTGCTGTATTATATACTGTGGTGTTGGGGTCCAACCCCAGCAGGTCCAGGGGTCCCCAAAGGTGTGGACGGAGTCGGCGAAGAAGGAATGACACGAGACAGCCTTCAGTTGATCAGCAGCCTCGCCAGGATCTCCAGCCACGATCTCTGGCCAAGTTCTGGTTAGGAACTGAT
>NW_005371791.1:1889174-1928461 GCF_000412655.1 Myotis brandtii | reverse complement strand
GGTCCAGCCCCAGCAGGTCCAGGGGTCCCCAAAGGTGTGGACGGAGTCGGCGAAGAAGGAATGACACGGAGACAGCCTTCAGTTGATCAGCAGCCTAGTCAGGACCTCTAGCCAGGATCTCCAGCCAAAGTTCTGGTCGGAGTTCTGGTTAGGAACTGATCAGGATCTGATGTTTATTGTCTTGTTACATCTATATTTATACCAGCCGATTTTAATCCTGTCAATTTCTATTACAAAGGTTAGGGCGTTTCTTATCTCCATTCCAGGGAGTAAAGATTATGTAGCTTAACTACCCGCCTGGCACTTAGTTAAGGGGTTGTATCCCCTCCCTAACCTCGGGGAAAAATCCCCACCTGGGGAAACAACCTTTCTGGGAGAGGTGACCTTGGTTAAAACACATGGCACTAAGGAGAGCAAACATATTAAGAACAATATGCTATATATGCCAGGTCCCTTGAAACATATGCTGTGCAGATGTTTCTTCCCTGCAGCGACTGTGTCAAGCAGCAAGGATGGACCGGCTTCCGGCACTGTGGAATTGAATAATTTAAATGTGTAGAGCTTAAAACTTTTTTTCCTAACAAGTCATACATAAGCATTTCCATTATCAAAAAAAGAAATATTTTATACAGCATCTGGGTTAAGAGGATGGCCATTTTTATTCTATTCCATTCCATTCTATTTGGGGCAATATGTTAGATTTTGAATTGCTTAGTATAGTTTAGAACTTATTTTACTAGCCACAGAATTAAATGTATTAGGTAGTGTTATATTTTTGAATTAGAAAGTGCTCACCTATAAAATAAAAATAAAAAAGCCTAAAGACAAAATAAAGTATCTAAAGGCAGTTTAATTTAAAAGAAATTTATGAAGATTTTTCTGAACTATAGATACCTTCCTTGAATATAAAGAAAGCACAGCATACTTCTAGTACAAGAACTAAAAAATGGCTAAATTTAGGATACCTTTGAAATCTATGGGGGAATAAACTATGTTGTTATCCATCTATTTAGATACATTTATCTTGACAATATTATGCTAACATAGCAGCCTTTTCAAAGTTTAAGGTAATTCTGAATTTATAGTCTATGAAAGCAGCAAGTAAAATACCTTTCTGCAACTATTGCAATAACATTTTAAATTATAATCAATATAGTCAATAATTTAAAAATTTTCCAATGATGTGCAACTTTTTATTAAAATTGCCACAAGTGCATTACATAAAAAATAAAACTGTTGTCTACCTAACATGAAAGAAATAATTCTTTTTACCTCACTTTAGTAAAAAGCAAGACTCATCTATTCTTCATTTCAAATGTTTGAATCACCCTGGCCAGGGAGCTCAGTTGGTTAGAGTGTCATCCCGATACGCCAAGGTTGTGGGATTGATCTCCGGTCAGAGCACATACAAGAATCAACAAAGTTCTAGCCAGTGTGGCTTAGTTGGTTGGGCATCATCCCGTGCAAGGAAAGGTTGCCGGTTTGATTCCCAGTTAGGGCACATGCCTGGGTTGTGGGCTTGATTCCTGGTAACGGGCATGCAAGAGGCAGACCATTGATGTTGCACTCAAATTAATGTTTCTCTCTTCCTCTTCCTTCCTCTTTCTCTAAATATCAATAAAATGTTTTTAAAAAAACAATCAACCAATGAATGCATAAACAAGTGGAACAACAAATTGATGTCTCTCTCTCTCAAATCAATATAAAATTTTTAAAAAAATGCTTGAGTTAAATTTGTTGAAACATAATATACCGCCACTCTTAGGTTATATCTCAACTAGAGGCCCGATGCACAAAATTCGTGCAAGGGGCTCGGCCCTCAAAGCCCTGGCTGCCTTGCAGCCCCGCCCACTGGTCATTCCGGAAGGTCGTTCTGCCATCCAGTCTAATTAGCATATTAGCTCTTTATTATATAGGATTGCATTTTGATCTGTTTTCCAAGTTCATGTCTTATAACTACCTTGTATAAATTGGAGATTAAATTTCAAATTAAAAATTATAGTGTAAAAAAGAAAAGACTGTTATTTGCTTTGGACAATGGTTTGGAGAGAGGCATGAGGTGATTTAAAAGGGAGATCAGTGAAGAGATTATTGACATAATTTAGGGAAGAGGACCTAAGGGCTTGAACTAAGGTGGTGATAGAAATTCACATACAGGGAATAAAATATCAAGTTTAAAAGCAAAGAAGTAGAAATCTTTTTAAAATCTTAAATTAGAATGTTCTACATTCTGGATTAAGTTGATTCCTTCTTCATGGTGTCATTCAGCTTGATCTAGTTCATATTTTGCTTGTAGACTGGATGTTAGATCTGAAAACTTGATTTGATTAAAGTTAACATTTTTTTGGGCAAGGATACCATATAGGTGTTGTTTTATACTTCAGGTTACATCATGTCAAGAGGCACATGATTGCTGGTTGTCCCACTCTTAAGAGAGAGCTAAGGTTGACTAGGGAATATTGGCGGTTATGTCCTGTTATAAAGTTCCCTATTATCCTATTATCTAATTGCTTTGGCGTTTACTGGTGATTGATGCCTGGGACCATTGATTTCATAGGGGTTATTTTCTCTTTCTAATTTTTAAACATCTTTATTGAGGTACAATTGACATACAATAAACCAGACATTTAAAAAATGTGCAGTTTGATAAACATTGATGTATGTATGCACCCATGAGAACATCACCATCATCAAGATAGAACATCACCCCAAGACATTCTGCCCTTTCATTTATTTAGAACTTTTCATAACCAAAAGTTTTAACTTTTGGAAAATATTCATGAGGCAGATCAACAGGGCTTGATGATTGAATGCATGGGGGTTAATGAGAGAAGGGTCTGGGGTGACTCCTAGGTTTGTACTAGGAGCCACTAAGTAGGTGGGGTACCATTTGTTGAAACTGAGAACACTGGAGAGGAAAGTTGATGAATGAACTCGTACATTTTCAGTTCACAATGGGACATCCAAGTATGGATGTCAAGTAGGTAGGTGTTCTAACTATCCCTCTCTCTTCCTCTCTGTAAAAAATCAATAAAATATATATATTTAAAAATAAAAAAGGAACAGTTTGGACTAATATAAACTTGGGAGTATCGGCATATAGTAACTGAAGCCAGGGAGTAGAAATTATCAAGAGAATAAGTACAGAACAGAAAAAGGATTTAAGGGGGAAAAGAAACTGAGAAGTTTGAATATTTTATGATCAATTAGGAGAGGAGGAAGAAGGCAAAGGATGAGTGTGTAGAGGACTGCAAAAGGCAAGGGAAAATAGGGAGAGAGTGTCCCATTTGTGCTGATCCCAGTAAGCCATATTCCGTATAATCTTACTTTTCACTCAAAATTAATACACCAGTGTGGGCATACTCTTGAAAGATATCACCTTTAGTACATTAATAAAGTTATGGCCCCTGTAAATCAATTAAAGTGAACAGTAACTGGCTAGCTTTGTCTGATGACCTCTAAGCCTCAGAAAGTCCATCTTTGAAGCATTTCCAGTACTTACTACATTTTAAAATAAGTTATATTATAATAAACTAGTTTCTTTTTTTGCATATCATCAGCCTCTCAGGGGCTTAGAATAAAAGAGAAAATCTGGCTCTAAACAACTTCAACCTCCCTTAAGTGTGGCAATTTTACCTTACACTTCCTGGTGGATGATTCTCCAAGCACTGTTTGTACAACACAGTGAATTTAGGGTACTCTGGATCACTATGGGATAGCACTTCTTAGAAATTCCTATATTGAGAATGATAAGAATAAAATTTCTCCTCTAGTATTTGAGACATCATAGATTCTTTTTCAGGGCCCTTTGAGAAAAGGATGAGGACAAATAATTTACAGTTTAAATATCTTACACATTTTAGGGTTTTTTTTAAATGTTTGTTTAATGAAGGAATGTATGAATCAATAAAACACATAGATGCCATTTAGCTGGTTCTGAAAAATTAACTATATCCCATTAACATAGGAAGAACTACTAGAGTCACGGAACTCTTTAACTTTATAATCTTTTATCATTGTAATATTAAAATCTTTAGGAATAGATTTGATATTTATGAACTTACGTTGAACAAAAATTAAATTATAATAAATCCTCTTCCCCGCCCCCTCCCCCACAAGAAAAGCTAATAGAGCAAGATTTTTCCCTTTTTCTTTCCACCCCACGGAAGTGGGAGGTGGGGATACGGTGCACAGTATGAGAAGCGTGTTGTGTCCTGCAAAGAGCATGGCCATTGCAAATCAAACCACCTGAAGGGGTCACATCCATTTCTGCTATTTATCATATGACTGATCTTGGCCCATTAAGTTACTCTTCGAGTTTTAAAAAATGAAGATAATGCTTAATTGGCAAAGTTACTGTAAAGATTAATTAAGGAGTAGAAAGCATGTAAGAGCAACTGCAGAGAATTAACTTGATAATCCTAGCTATTACTCTTACATTTGGGCATTTTTATTTTTGACATTTAGCAAGAAAAAAAGAGTTATGTTAATTTTGTTTGTATTTATTTATTTATTTATTTATTTATTTATTTATTAAATATATTTTTATTGATTTCAGAGAGGAAGGAAGAGGGAGAGAGATGATTGGCTGCCTCCTGCACGCCCCCCACTGGGGATCAAGCCTGCAACCTGGACATGTATCCTTGACCAGAATCGAACCTGGGACCCTTCAGTCTGTAGGCCGATGCTGTATCCACCAAGCCAAACTGGCTAGGGATATTTATTTATTTTTAAATAAGAAGGCCAGGAGAGGATGCAGTAATAGATAAGAAGTAAGGCGATTCACAATAGCCAAGATGCCCATTGAGGGATAAATGAATAAACAAAATATGGTGTATACATACAATATTATTCAACTTCAAAAAGGAAGGAAATTCTGACACATGCTATAACATTGATGAACCTTGAGGACGTTGCATTTCATTATGCTAAGTGAAATAAGCTAGTCACAAAAAAACAAATATTCCATTTATATGAGATAGAAACAGAAAGTTGGGTTGCCAGAGAATGGAGAAGGGGAAAATAATTGTTTAATGGGTATAGAGTTTCATATTTGAAAGATGACAAAGTTCTGGAGATATGTTGTACAACAATGTGAATACACTATTGAACTGTAAACTTAAAAATGGGAAAGAAGGTAAATTTTATGTTGTATTTTTTTTTTAGAGTGTTCAAAAAAGAAAGGAGAAAATAAAAGTGAAAAAAGGAAGGTCTGAAAATTTGGAGGAAAGGCAAGGGTTGTAGTGATATTAAGAAATGAGCTTGCCCTAGCTGGTTTGGCTCAGTGGGTAGAGCATCGGCCTGCGGACCAAAGGTCCCAGGTTCGATTCCGGTCAAGGGCACATGCCGGGGGTTGCAGGCTCGATTCCCAGTAGGGGGCGTGCAGGAGGCAGCCAATCAGTGATTCTCTCCCATCATTGATGTTTCTTTCTTTTTTTAAAAAAATATATTTTATTGATTTTTTTAGAGAGAGAGGAAGGGAGAGGGATAGAGAGTTAGAAACATCGATGAGAGAGAAACATTGATCAGCCGCCTCCTGCACACCCCCCACTGGGGATATGCCCGCAACCAAGGTCCCATAATCGAACCTGGGCCCCTTCAGTCCGCAGGCCAACACTCTAATTTTAGTATATGTGCTGCCGAAGCGAGCACAGGCCAACACTCTATCCACTGAGCCAAACCGGTTAGGGCCATTGATGTTTCTATATCTCTCTCTCCCTTCCTCTCTGAAATCAATAAAAATATATTTTAAAAAATGAGCTAGAATAGATTCTATGTAAGATACTAAAAAGCTCTTCTTTAATTTAAAGACATAAGAAAAAGTGACATTGTTATATCTTATCTGCCCAAATTCATCAAATAAACACTTTTTTTTAAGTTCAAGGCACGGTGCTAAAAAACCAAGGGCCAAAAAAAGCATAAGAATTCTTTTCCTAAAGGAAAAGGAAAGTAAACAATTATTATAAAATACGGTATGCAGAATTAAAGAGATAGAGAGTACAGCAAGCACGCCAAACTCAAAGGCTAACATGAGCCAAATAAACAAGGTTTCAGTTTATGTGGCCTGAAAAAACCCAAAAGCTTAAATTTTCATGGAAACGTAGGTTTATTCCAGTAGAGACATGCTGAATACAAATGGCTGAAATAAATGAGTAATCATTAACATAAAATAATAGAGCATTTTAATTAAAATTAGTATTTTTCTTGAACATTAACTTACCAGACACTGAGTAACTGCACAAATTAATAAGCGTAACGCAAATAAGCCTATTTTCCTTGTTCTCCGAAAGCAAAATATTTCCTGTTGCGCACACCAAACAAGTCAGTCCGAGACTAATGATGTGGCAATCGGCTGCTAAAATATTCGCTGCTGGTATTAGTGGAGAGAAATGGTGCGCCTGCGCGTAAGGCACATAAGGGAAACGAATGCTACACGATTATAGTAATCAGTCATTATTGAACGTTGTAGTTCATTATTAATAATTATGTATAACAGCCCTGGCCAGTTTGGCTCAGTGGACAGAGCATTGGCCTGGGGACTGAGGGGTCCCGAGTTCGGTTCCGGTCAGAGGCGCATGCCCAGGTTGTGGGCTTCATCCCCAGTGAGGGTTGTGCAGGAGGCAGCCGATCCATGATTCTCTCTCATCATTGATGTTTCTATCTCTCTCCCTCTCCCTTCCTCTCTGAAATCAATAAAAGTGTATTTTTTAAAAATGATGTATAACAGGATATTGTAAAACTTAAGTTATGAAATTGTTATTAAAACGTCTCTTATATATCGTTATATTGGCTGGGCCACAAAAATATTCATTGTGGGCCAGGAATTTGACATGCTTGGAGTACAGAGTACATAGTTCAGATTATTATGATGGAACAGTGAAAACTTTTTGGAATGAGGGGCATCTGAATTGAAAATTCACAATGTCTTCCGAAAAGCTAGCTTTCTTTATTTTTAAATAAAAAATCTTTATTGTCGAAAGTATTACATATGTCCTCTTCCCTCCCTCCCCCCTCAATTGACTCCTAGAGCCCCACCCCCTCCTCCAGGCCTTCACCACACAATTGTGTGTCCAGGGGTTATGCATATATGCATACAAATTCTTTGGTTGATCTCTTCCCACCCCCTCACCCCTGCCTTCCCTCTGAGATTCCATAGTCTGTTCCATGCTTTTATTCTCTGGATCATGAAAAGCTTTCATATCATAATCTAACCCTGAGACTTATTAATAGTTATTATGGTAAGAAATAATAAAATAAACTTCTTTGAAGAGTATTTCTAGAAATAAAAGGAAAGAGGGAAAAAATTAAGGATTTGGAGGAAGACTTCCTTAATTTCTTCATCACTGTACTTTTTATTTCTTAAATTAGCTCTATATTTTCCTACATCTATGCCTATCCACACCAATATTCTAACCTGGATATTCAATCATTATTCCCTTGTATTAAAATATATAGATATGACAAATGGGGTTAATTGAATTAACTTATGAAATGCTTTTAGATTAGTAGAGTTGAAAAAATGTTTTTCTTCTAGCATCTTAGGAGGAAATAAATTATGTCTGCCAATTAAATTTTTTTTTTAAAGTTTTTTTATTGCTCTTTAGAGAGGAAGGGAGAGGGAGAAACATTGATCGGCTGCTTCTAGCACATACCCAACTCGGGATTGAGCCTGAAACCCAGGCATTACAAACCTGACTAGGAATTGAACCAGCAACCTTTTGGTGCACAGGAGGATGCCCAACCAACTGAGCTACACCAGCCAGGGCAAGTTAATTTAGTTTTAATGAAATAATCAGGGTATCCTGTATTTAAGATGCATGCTGGAGAAAGACCATTTTAACAAACCTGTGTTGCAGAAAGTCATATATAGTGTTAGAAGATGTACCCAAATGTAACCAGGGGAAGGAGATTTGGGTTTTTAGGCCACCAACAGATTTACAAGTATTCATTATCAAAGGCTTTTTCTGTTCTCTCACATTCACTAATAGCCTATGCTAATGTGACTTTCAAAGAACACATTGAACAGATAGTATTCTCTATTCAAATCTACTAAGATAATAATTGATATGCATACCAGTGGTTCTTCACTAGGTGGGGTTGTTTTGTCCCCAGGGGACAAAAGACATTTTTAGTTATCACAACTGAGGAGGGGGTGCTACTGTCATCTAGTGGTGGAGGGCAGAGATGCTGCTACATATCCCACAATTCAAAGGACTGCCCCTTACTCCCACCTGAATAAAGAATTATCCAGCCACTATGTTAGTAGTAATTGAGAAAAACCTGATAAATCTCTCCCTCGTCCTCTAGCCCTCTTTTCCTTTATATTGTATCTCTTGAATGAGAAATGGAGCATGTTTTATGACAAGAGAGAAAATCGTACTGAGATGTGAGAGAGAAACATCAATCGGTTGGTTGCCTTGCGTATGTGCCTCCACTGGGGATCTAACTGGCAACCTAGGTATGTGCCCTGACTGAGAATCGAACCCACAATCTTTGGTGTACGGACGATGGTTCAAGCAACTGGGCCACCCAGCCAGGACCTTTCCACCAAATTTTTATTTGACCAATGAAATAACAAACTTTTTCTTTCTTTAAATTTTTTTAAAAAATTCATTTTAGAGGAAGAGAGGGAGACGGAGAAACATCGATTTTTTGTTCCACTTATTTGTGCATTCATTGGTTGATTCTGTGTGTGCCCTGACTGGAGATCAAATCGCAACCTTGGTGTATTGGGACATTCTCTAACCAGCTGAGCTACCTGACCTGGACAGGGGAAATAACAAAGTTTCTACCAGATTTTATTGGTTAATATAATATCAAATACATGATATCTGACCACCATTACTGAGCACTTAAAGGGCTTCCTAATAGATTTCATAAGCAATTCTTAATTTAAAAAAATGGAAGGTGTTTTGGTATTTGTGTTATGATATTTAAACTTGAAATTTATATTGTTAGAAAATATATTCACCAATATAACAGCTGTACATTTATGAGCCACACAATTTAAAAAACCTTAAAAATGATGAAAGCTACAAATTTTAATCAGTCTATAGTATATTTATTTTGTAACAAAATAGATAAAACCAAGTATTAAAGTATACTATTGTTTGCATTTTATACATATTGATTATTATGCTGAAATCTGATAATTTAACATTCAGTGAAAATAAATTTTATATTAATTGTTTTAAAAATGGCAAGCACATGATTAAGATAAACTTTTTGTTCATCAGAAAAAGAACTTTGGGAGTAAATAACGATATAGCAAATCCATTCAAAACCTAGGTCTTCATCTTTTGTTTCTTGGACCACTCGGGTGCTTCCTTTTTGGTCTGTTAAAAAGAAAGAGAAAATTAAGTAAAATGTTTACTAGGAGGGTAAGAAAGACAATTCATAGAACTCTGTACCAATATGCATTGGGGCTTTTTATGTAAGATTACAGTAAATAATCACTTTTCCTAATTCAGAAGGATACTTTAGGGACAAAGGTTTTATGTTTTGTAAGAAATAATCTCCCACCTGGTATGTCTGTAGAAAAAATACACATCTGTGTTTTCTGGCTCAAAGCCTGTATTTAACATATCTTACGGAAGTGAGTATCAAATGAATTGTTTCTATTTTCAAAGAGAATTATAAAAAAAAAATCAAGGACACAGCTTCTTTTTTTGTCAGTCTCATCTATCTATATATATGGACATTTATTCATTCATTCAATAAATATTTATTAAATAATGACTAGATCCAAATCACTGTGCTTTGGATCTCCTGAATTGCTAAGTATTTACCACAGTACTTCTGGGGTTCACTGCTCAATCATTTCAGTGTACAAAGAGCTTGGCTGTACAGAGTAGTAACAAAAAGGCAAAGGAGATAGACTTACAGAACAAAGTACTCAGAACTCCTTATACAGGGCACTACATAGGCAGTCAAAACAGCTTACTATAATTGTGTAGCATTCGTTTATATATGACAATATGTTAAATATGAAGCTTACTGCTTTTCCACTTCCATCTGTTTAAAATTATAAAGGACTACATTCCTAAATATATATACATATATGTATGTAGGCACATAGGTAAGTATGATACTTATAAGTTTATGTTTTTTATAATTTTATATGCCATAGTTGTTACATAAAATGTTGGAAGTGACATCAGTGGTCAGCTTTTCTTGACCTATCCACGCCCTTGGCCAGCTTCAGTTACCACCAAATACCTCCCCTCCTCCCCACATTGCCACCTTTATAGCATAGTTCTAACCTGAGCTACAGATGCTTTTACACGGTGTTCCCCACAGGCAACTAAAATTCAGTATGTCAAAACGAACCCCCAATCATCCATATTCTTTCTTGGTAAATGGTACTAGACTTTGCTCAGTCGCTTCAACCAGAAATGTTCTTTTCTTTTTCATCTTAGATTTCTCCTTCTTTTCACTTGCTACATCCATGTTAAATAGTCCCTACCTTTTACTGAATATCCTTTAAACTCCTCATTCTGTTCCTATCTTGACCCCATTGGCTTACCTTGGGCTCTTATCATTTCTGGCTTAATTCCTGCCATAGTTTCCTAACTCTGATTTGGCCTTCTTTTCTATTCTGTTCAACTCATAGTCCACGATCTGTCCAAGCTTATCTTTCTAAAATGCAAAACTGCATTAAAACACTTCAGAGTTCTTTCTTGGAAAGAAAAGTCCAAAGTCCTTAGTATTAAAGGAGAAAGAAATTTCCATGATAGGGAAAGGCCAGGTGCTGTCTACCAAGAGAATTCAAAGGTGGCTGAGCTGAATGCTAGTTTATTACCGGGTGATGAGAAATGTAATTGTCCTTTGGCCAGGAATGCCTATTACTTTTGCCAGTCTTATTTAAAAAAATTTTAAACTAAGTCACAGACCATAAAGAAAAATCAGAGTAAAATTGGGGAGTTGCTTACTTCTCTTATAATCAGATTGAGAGGTTTGGGTGACTGAAGAAAGGTGAGTCAACAATAATCTAAGATTCTCACAATCACAGTCACAGAAAAACCAGTGTTTGTGAAATTGTAGATCTCTTGAATTATACCTCAATAAAACTGGAAGGAAAGGAAACTGTAGCTTTTCAATCCATGGGTAAGGAAATCACTTTAAGACCAGATTTGAGAAAGAAAAAAAAATCACACAGACTAGAATACAAAATATCAGAGTACCTTGCCATTGTAGGGGTTAAATTGTGCTCTGAGAAACTGTGATCTTCACTAAGTCATGATGTAAAATGGTTTTCTTAATTGTGGCTCCTGGACAAAAAAAAAATCTAAAAGCCACTTCTACACACCAAGTTACAGATCGTCCAGCTTACAGCAAAGGGTATATAGAATTTGCACATCTCCACTTTCTCAGTCAACTGATACTAAAAGTTTTATTACTACTATGTATGTTTGGGAAGAAGCTAAATAAAACTTTTGATATTAAAAAGGAATCTTAAAACTCCAAAGGACAGTACACGAATTCAATGGCAGACAGTTCTTCTGATGCCTTTTATCTGTGTTGGTCCCTTGCAGACCACCCTCCCTCCAGTGCATTCTTTCTTCAGATGTGTTAATGAAGTAGATTTGCCACAAGTGTACCTCTGTCCTGAGGATTAACTGCTTTTCTACTTCCTAAATGGACTTTTCAGATCTTTGATTAAAATTAATTTTATAGCTTGCTCCCACAGGACTAATGCATGTTCCTATCCCTAGGTTACTGTGGGGCACCTCACTTTCACAGTCATGTTCTAACTACTTCAATTTAGAATACAGGGCCCCTTAGCATCGGGCCCACACTTCTCTAATCCTGTCTCTTGACACTCTCCTACATCAACTAAATTATTTGTAGTTGAGATTGGTTTAATAGCACTTCATTGAGCACCTACTATGTGCCAGTTCCTTGTTTTAAGTGATGGGGATATAAAAATGAGTTAAGACCTTGTGACAAAACCTGCTGGCTGCCTGGCCTTATCCACTTTCCCTTCTTAATAAGAGAACTCTAATTTTATTAGAGTAAAGGGCTCACCCAGGTAAAAACTACGTTAATCAACCTCCTTTGCTACTAAGTATGGCCATGTGACTAAGTTCTGGCCAATAGGATGTGAGTAGATGTTGGTTAAAACTTATGGAAACGCTTTTAGGAGGGAGATGGTATAGTCCCCATTTCTGCTTCCTGCTTACGATGCAGATGTGATGGCTGAGGCTACAGCAAGCATATTGTGAATCTGAGGACAGAAGCCACACACCAAGGATGGTTGAAGAAAAAGGCAGAAGTAACTTAGTTCCCTGATGACTCCAAAGGGCCAAATATTAGGCCTTTAATGCTTATCTGAGAGACTGAACAATTTGCTTAAGCCACTGAACTAGCAGTGGAAAACAATTCCTGGATATTGACACTTAACCTTTAAAAAGTTAGGGTTTATTTTGTTTCATGTTTATCTTAGCACTTAGGAAAGTGTCTGGCCCCAGTAGGTACCCGAATGCCACACTTCCTTTGATGTTTGTGGCTTGAGCACAGTTCAGCACAGTGGTTAAAGAACAAGTTCTGGGATGAAACAGGCTTCATCCATTCATTTGCAAACCTGGGAAAGTTGATGACTTCTCAGTTATCTCTTGTGTAATCTATAATAATAAAAGCATAATATGCTAATTAGACCAGATGTCCTTCCGGAGTACCTTCCAGACGAAGCCAGGGCTGTGAGAGAAGCCTGGGTCCTGGGTGCCAGAGGGAAGCCGGTGCCGGCAGCTGGGGGAAGGAAGGCCTACTCTTGCACAAATGTCGTGCATCGGGCCTCTAGTATGGAGATAATAACAAATAATTGTGCTGGATATTCTGGGTACCCTCAGATCTATTCTCCATCCTTGTCCACCCGCTCTTGTGCCCAGGAAGCTGACAGTGGTGTCTTCTAGTTTCTGAAATAGGTTTAGTCAATGGGCTTGTAGGTGGGAGGAGAAAGAAATTGTGATATTTATTCCCGAGCTCCTTCTTTGCCTGGCCATGTTTAGTAGTGGCTAAATTCTCTTATAGGAGACCAAAGTTTCCATAAGAAGGCTCCGATCCCTCTCCTTGCACCTTGAGACCTAGGAGTGACAAAAGCGTCAGCTACTAGTCCTGAAATGTTCCCCCTCACGTGGTTTCCACATGCTTGTAAACAGTCCCTTCAGAATGTGACATCTATTTGGCATGAGGACCTTGTCAGATACAGTAACCTACATCAGAGGGTGTCGAGGGAATAAAATGAGAAAATGTATGCAGAAAGCACTTAGTCCCTAAGAAGTGCTAACTATGAACAGTATTTCCCACTTAATGTTCTCTCTGCCTGAAGAGCTCACTCCTATTTTTCAGGACTCAGCTCAAAAATCGCCTCCTCTAAGAAGCTTGCCCTGATACATCCAGGCTTCTTTTGGTGTTCCTTTTAAGAACTTAAAGCCTTCAATACTTAACTTGTTATATCATTCTTACAATTGTTTACTTGAATCAGTCACTCAATAAACTGTGTATTCCTTAGAGTCATAACATATTGTTCAATAAATGTTAGATAAATGAATAGATTTATTTTTACTGTCATTTTAAAATCTAAATGCTTTATATATTAATGACATAAAGTATTTAGTGGCGGATCCCTATATTATCCATAATTTTGACACTGAGTACAATTAGATTTTTGAATATTTAGTAATTCTTAGCCATACAAGAATGTGAGAATGTGGCAAAAATCTTTATATCCTTGTTGCCCAGAACAGTACTTGGCACAAAGGAGGTGCTCGATAAACATTTTTTGAATAAATAGATGAATGAATGCTGTTTTGGTCTGCTATGACAGAAGCCTCACAGTTCTATATAAGTTTGGACATAAAGTCTCATGAGAGTCTACATTCAAGAGTTTCCCCTACATAACGTGACAGAAAATGCCTCTACAGTAACACAACAATATGGTTCCAATAATCGGACAACAACCACCCTGCATGGCGGGCAGTATTTATCATTCTCAGTAACACTGGGATTATTCAGTGGTAGTGACAATAACCAGTAAAACAGGGAAGTAGTATAGTCTGTTGTATGAATTAAAGTTCACTGATCTGCTCAATCTTTCTAGATAAACTTCTGCCTTCAGCCATATGACTGTCTGGAATTCAGGTGACCTGTTAATAGACTATGTCACGGTGGTTTCTCATTTACATCAGTATCTATGTTTAATCACTACTAAATTCAAATAAATTCCAACGCAGATAACAGTGATTTTGGAAAGTTGATTTCTTATTCTCATGAGATGCATATTCCTCATTTCTAAATATTTTATCAGTAAGGCACTATCTATCCTAAGTTTCAGATACTGGAAGCTTCTAAGCCTCTACCAGCTCTTGATTAGTACTGAGCAAGGAGTGTAAGTGAGATCACTGATTGGCAAATTATGGCCCTTGGTCTGTCTGTGTTTGGATTGCCTACTAAGAATGGATTTGACATTTAAAAAGAACAAAAACAAAACAAAGAAACAAACAGGATATGCAACAGAGATTGTATGTAGCTACAAGCCTAAATAGTTACCGTCTAGATCTTTAAAGAAAAATTTGCCGACTCCTAATAGATGACTGTTTAATCAATTGGGCATTATAAATCAATTCATGTACACAATTAACTGGTTTTTATCTTGGTAACTCCACTCTTTAACCTATTTAAACAGTAGTGTTTCTTTTATATTAGCATATTAAAAAGATTAGTTATCCTTCACACCCATAAGCTGGCACTTCATGTAACAAATTTTGTTATTCTTCTTCAGTTATTTTTTTATTTTTTTAGAGAGGGAAGGGAGAGGGATAGGAGAGATAGAAACATCAATGATGAGAGAGAATCATTGATCAGCTGCCTCCTGCACGCCCCTTACTGGGGATCGAGCCCGCAACCTGGGCATGTGCCCTGACTGGGGAATTGAACCTGTGACCTCTTGGTTTCTGGGTCGAAGCTCAATTGCTGGGCCATACTGGCTGGGCTAATTTTGCATTATCACCACATAGTCTTGATTTGACCATTTTACAGTATTATCTCTCAGTTTTCATAAGGACATAGCTGAACTTGTACCTCTTTTAAAACATTTTCTCTTATAAAAGAAATAAAGTTTATTGTAGAAAAATAGATAAGCTCAAAGAAGGAAATAAAACTACCCAATTAATACTTAATATTTTGATTCTTCTTCATTTCATTCTCACTGCATAACCTTATCTTGAGGTACTGGCGAGATCTTACTACTACTTATGTACCAGTTAGAGTCAGGATTTCAGGATATCAGAATCAAGTTACAAGCTAAGGTCAGAAATGTGGGAGGTCAGGGTCAGAAGAAATAGTTCATTGCTTAACACAGAGAAGGGTCAGCAAAGCAGATCCCAGAGGGTGATAGGCTAGATCTCCGGCTGTATCTTGTGGTTTTCATCAGACCCCATGTTTCCCATTAACATCTACGTCTTCCATCTGCTTTCTTCCTGTAGATTGTAATATAAGGGACACATCAGAGTGTCTGTCATAATCCCAGCCAACTTTCTAAGAAAATCTTGCCTGGCAATGATCCTTGTGAATAAACAGCCCTGGGCAGCTTTACTTGGTGCCATGTGACCCCTGCTCACTATAATGGCAGCCATTCAGTAGGCTGGCTAATACCCGTCACAAGTCTGGCCACAAAGTGTATCACCCAACAAGGATGAGCTGTGCCAATTAGATTCTTGCTCCAGGAAAATACAGGGAGGACTAGGTGTTAAGAGAGTAGATGTGGGAAGGTACACAGAAACGTCTCAGGAGAAGGAGCCATGAGCAAGTTAATGAGGAAGTGGAAAATACGAATAACCAGAAACTGAAGAGTGAAACAAAAAGAAGCTGATGTACCACTAGAGGAAAAGATCCACAGACGCAGCTGCAGAAATTCGTATAGCTGCCAGGCTGGTAAACTGAGGCTGCCTGTTTTCTTCATCCTGTCAGCTTGGTCTCCATTATTGTCATATAGATTCTTACAACAGTTACCCTTATTTACTCTAGATTGTAACTCTGTCACTTTAAAAAATTTTAATTAAAAAACATTTATATTAATTTCAGAGAGGAAGAGAGAGACAGAAACATCAATGTTGAGAGAGAATCATTGATTGGCTGCCTCCTTATGCCCTCTTACAGCAAGCATGTCAAACTAGCGGCCCATACGGCCCACAACGAATATTTTTGCGGCCCAGCCAATATAACGGTATGTAAGAGGCATTTTGATAAAAATTTCATAACTTAATTTTTACAATATCCTGTTATACATAATTATTAATAAGGAACTACAATGTTCGTTAATGACTGATTACGATAATCGTGTTGCATTCATTTCCCTTATGCGCCTTACGCGTAGGCGCACCATTTCTCTCCACTAATACCAGCAGTGAATATTTCAGCAGCCCATTGCCACACCATTAGTCTTGGACTGACTTGTTTGGTGTGCGCAACAGGAAATATTTCGCTTTTGGAGAACAAGAAAAATAGGTATATTTGTGTTATGCTTATTAATTTGTATAGCTATTCAGTGTCTGGTAAGTTAATGTTCAAGAAAAAAATATCAATTTTTATTAAAATGTTCTATTATTTTATGATAACAATTACTCATTTATTTCAGCCCTTTGTAGTCAGCATGTCTCTATCGAAATAAACCTATGTATCTATGAAAATTGAAGCTTTTGGTTTTTTTGCGGCACACATAAACTTAAACCTTGTTTATTGGCCCGTGTTAGCCTTTGAGTTTGACATGCTTGCCCTACAGGGATCAAGCCCACAACCCAGGCATATGCCCTGACCAGGAATTGAACCGTGACCTCTTGGTTCATAGGTCTATACTCAACCATTGAGCCACTTCAGCCGGCCACTTCTTTTTTACTTTAAAAGGTTGAACTATGTAATCACCTCATTGATCTTGAGTAGCATTATCTGAATGTATAATGAAAGAGCTTAGATCAGAAGCTCCCATACTTGACTGATTATTATAATCATCTAGGGAGTTTAAAAAGAATAAGATTCTGAGGACTCACTAAATCAGAATATCACAGTTAAAATCTGTTTTCAAGTCTCTATGTTCAGATGGCAAATATATTTCTTCTGAGAAATTAAAGCATGCATGGGAAACCATGCTGAAGTACAGTGAAATATTTAATAATGTTACTCCTATTTTGATTCTGTTGCCTATCATTATTCCTACTATTTGTTAAAACATCACTTTCAAATTGTTCTAATTTATTATTTAACTAATTTCTGTGCATATACATTTCTACCTAATATAAGCATTCCATTTAATGTTAATATGATTGATTTCATACTTTATGAGGAAACAGAGCAAAATATACTGTTTTACAAATAAAAGGTGCTGGATGATACTTTGCATCCCTTTTATTCTTTAAAAAAATGTATTTATTTTTATTAATTTCAGAGAGTAAGGAAGAGAGAGACAGAAACATCAATCAATGATGAGAGAGAATCATCGATCGGCTGCCTCTTGCATGCCCCACACTGTTGATGGAGCCCACAACCGGGCCATGTGCCCTGACTGGGAATCGAACTCTGACCTCCTGGTTCACAGGTCAATGCTCAACCACTGGCCCACACTGGCTGGGCAATTCTTATATAAATTAAACATTTATAAACATGTCTTCCTGATTCCTCTATAATTAGTCCCTGGAGACTTAAGGAGGTAAATTTGAGATTAAGGTTAATTTCTGGGCAAGTCCAACATATTAACTAGAACAATAAAACCTAATTACTAGCTATAAGATAGGATATATAAATATTCTATTGAAGCTTCCCTTTTCTGAATATGTATACCAGTTATACAGATATTTCTAGGCCCTTTCATTAAAATACTAAAATTAGTTTAAAACCAACATGAACAAGAGGCAAAAAGATTTAAGTAAAATGTATTTAGTGAAAAACAGAGATTAAAATTTTAAGTTGTTTTTTTCTTTTTGTACTTACAAAGAGTGTTGGTTTGGGTATGAATATATTATCTTCATGTTCTCTAGGCACATTCAAAATCTTTAATTTTTGATTTTCTGTCACATTTTTTGATTCCGTTTTAGTAAGAAGTAACCTGTCCTCAGAACACTGACTGCGCATATTAGTGAGAATCTGCTTCATTGCTGCCAATTCCTGTTGATATATGAAAATAGAAGAAAACAGCAAGTATGATTTCAGCGCATCTATAATAATAAAAGCATAATATGCTAATTAGACCAGACGTCCTTCTGGACGTCCTTCCAGACGACCTTCTGGACGAAGCTGGGGCTGCGAGGGAAGCCCGGGTTCCAGGTGTCAGAGGAAAGCCGGTGCCGGCAGCCGGGGGAAGGAAGGCCTACTCTTGCACGCATTTCATGCATTGGGCCTCTAGTAGACTAATAAGGATTGACATTAAAACTTATTTTTACACATATGTAATACCTTAATCAATAAAGAAATTAAAGATTGAAAAAAACAACAACCCCAAAACACTTATTTTTATTCTTGGAGTAGAAACAGTTGAAACAATTATACTATATAAAATAACATATTAATGAACAATAGCATACATGACACACATGGTCACTGATAGTTTTAGTATGATAAACAATAAATGTCATCCCATAGTCTAATGGTTCCTAAGTTTTTCTGCACATTGGAGTCACCCATGGAGCTTCAAAAACGACTGAAGCCTGTGTCTCACTCCCAGAGATTGTAAAATAATTGGGTTGGGGAGTGACCTCAGCATTGAACATTTTAAAAGATCTCTAGGTGATTCTAAGGACAGACAAATTTGGGAACCATTGGCATAATTACATTCCACTATAATTTTTCTACATGTTTGTTGAGTAAATTATTTAGGCATTTAACTTTTTCTACTCGTAAATTATACAATTTCCTTCTGAAATCTTATATGAAGATGGGAGGAAATAAAAGAGTCCAAATTTTTTTTCTTGCTTACTAATCAGCAGCCCAAATAATAAGTTGAAAACATCTTCAGAATGTAACCATGTTATTCCCTATTGTCTTACAAATGAAAAATGGAGTTAGCTTTACCCAGTTGCTATTTGGACTAAGAATTATTATCTGAACTTGTTAAGGAACTCAGGTAAAAAATTTTCACTAATTCCCTCTTCCAAGTCTATTTTGTCTTTCATTTTTTTCTATAGTCGAACTTTTAGCACCTAACATTACTTAGTGGATATTTATGATTAATCACTAAATTGACCCAATCAAACACAAGCATATGGACAGAGGACAGAATAAACTCTCCTTTATTATATGTAGAACAGTGGGAGGCTGTTTATTTCATCTTCATGCCAAGACACAAACTTACGGTGATAGAAAGATGTTCTGCTCCCTTTTACTAATCTGTTTATAGACATCAGCTCTGTGTCAGAGCAAGTTCCTACAGGCCTTTTTTTCTTTCTGGCTGTCATTAGTTCTATTTAGAACCATCTAGCTTGAGTGGGTATTTAAAAACAGAGCTGTTGAGTTTAAGCCACAGAGCTTAATAAATCTTAGGGCCAAGCGAGGAGCTGGAAGAAATGGCACTGGAATCTTCTTTCTCCTTTTGCAGTACTGGGGTTGGCTAGGCCAATGCAAATGAGGATGGCTACATCTCAGACTTGGCCAATATTTGAGACTTTTGAAGGCTCTTTTTGCTTTCAAGAGTATGTTATTTCATTTATATGCTCCCCTAGAGTGAAGTAAATAACCACTGATTTCCAGTAATGTTAAACATCCCTGGTATTATGGCAGCTTTCAGCTCCTGTTCTACTTACTACAAGAAGTAGAAGGGAAAGGGAGATGACAGTCTCTCGGCACAGCCAAAGAAAATTTCTACCTGGAACAACCTCCCTTTAGTGGCCATAACTTTTTTTTTATCTTGGTATGAAGGTTTAAAAAAAGGAAAAGATTATTCCCCCCCTCCCCCACCTACCTCTAGTCTACAGATAAATAAGGAAAAGGGGATCATACTTGCAGGGGGGAGAGGGGAGGCAATGAGCACGAGGAAGAAGTTGCATGTGTACTAGGCAAAGGGTTTGGCCCCTAAGTGCCCTAGAGAAGACCATCTTTTGTTTCTCTTTGGCTTCCCTCTGCTACTGGTATAGGAGCAGTTATAGGAAAGAGATGGTCCCTGAAGTAGGAGACAGAAGGGAAATCCAATGTCTTTGCTTTATCCAGACGAGGATCACGCAAACTTAGGGTGCTGTCAAAGCACTGCTTTTTTTGAATATATTTTTATTGATTTCAGAGAGGAAGGGAGAGGGAGAGAGAGATATAAACAATGATGAGAGAGAATCATCAATTGGCTACCTTCCGCACGTCACCCACTGAGGATTGAGCCCGCAACCTGGGCATGTGCCCTGACTGGGTATCGAACCCTGACCTCCTGGTTCATGGGTCTATGCTGAACCACCGAGCCACCCTAGCCAGGCTCAAGGCACTACTTTTGTTCACTGATAGTATTAAACAGTGCTAGCATGGTTTGTGAAACCCAGGTAAGGAACATTTCAAAAGCAACAAGTTTCTGTAAACTTCCTGTTAGGGTAATACAATGGGTATGGAAATAAAATGTAGAACAATCTTGTTCAGTTTTACTATGTTTGATCATATAGCTGATCCCTTTCATATTAATGGTAAATTTGAGAACAGAAAATTCCACGTTAACATCAAATAGATCAAATAGTATCCAAAATACCAGCATCTACTGAACACACAGAAAGCCAAGCACATGTAGTGGAAATATATTAGTACTGGGTGAGAAGTCAAAGACACAGCTATTCCTGACTCTATTATTAATTGTGTAAATACAGACAATCTACTCTGGTTCAATGAGCTTCAGTTTCCTAATTGATAAAATGTATGCTTGTGTTACCTTTTTGGATTTTTGCCCGTCTGATAAGTTTTTGTGTATGTTTGTTTTGCATTTCTTCTACTGTGAGGTTGAACAGCTTTTCATATATGTAAGGATATTTCCTTTTCTACTGGGTGATTGGTCATTTTCTTACACTTTTCAAGGAGCTCTTTATATGTTAGAGATATCAGCCCTTTGTAACATGAATGGCACTTTTTTTCAATTAATTTTTATTTGACTTTATTTACACTTTTTTTTTTGCTATGCACTTTCTGATTCTGATGTAGCTGAATATGTCAGTTTCCAACTTTATAGCCTTTTCCATGGTTCTTCTTCAATTTTCCTCAAGTTACTTTTATGGTTTCTTTTTCTTTTATTTTTCAAACATTTAGATCTTTGATCTGTTTCAAGTTTATCCTGCACTCTGGTGATAAGTGTGGTGGATTGAACATTTTTTCCCCATGGCTATTCTGTAATAACAACATTATGTACTGCACAGACAAATTTTTCCTCACTGACTTGAGATGCTAACTTTACCATATACTAAACAACCACAAATGTATGGTTTATTTCTGGACTTTTAAATTCTATTCCAATGGTCTTTTTATTCATTCATGCACCAATGTTCTACTATTTTAATATTTTATGATTGAAGTGTTTTCTGGCTATATTTTTAGAGATAGGGGCTCAAAATCATGCCATTTATTCTAGTTCCTATTTCAATCTTGACTTTCTTATAGTTATTCCCCTTTCTTCTTTGAGTTCTGCCTTTTCCCCTTTAATGGATGAAATAATATATGCTCTTTAAAAAATATTACCTAAGAATATCTAGCTTCTTAATCATAATGTTTGCAGGAATCAATTTTGACTGTTTTTAAGGCCGCTGCACAGTTGTTATTCTGAAATTTATTTTTATTGCACATTTAAAAAAAATATATACTTTATTGATTTTTTACAGAGAGGAAGGGAGAAGGATAGAGAGTTAGAAACATCGATGAGAGAGAAATATCGATCAACTGCCTCCTGCACACCCCCCACTGGGGATATGCCCGCAACCAAGGTACATGCCCTGGAATCGAACCTGGGACACTTCAGTCCGCAGGCTGACGCTCTATCCACTGAGCCAAACTGGTTAGGGCATTTATTGCACATCTTGGCAAGTTCCATTATTTCGTGCATCTCTCTTTTTGTTATTTGATGGCATACAGTCTAGTATGTTTTCAAGACAGGGTACTGTGGAAGAAAGTATTGTGCGTTCTTTCAGAACTTGGATGGGATTACTTCTCTGTTCCAAAGTCAAATTTCTGAGAAGTCTGATGTCAAGCTGATTCCTGTATCTTTCAATGTATTTTTTTCTCTCTGGAATCTTCTATATTGTTTAGCTATTCCTTAACTTCCATCTTTTTACCTTTTCTAAGTCTTAGGAGAATTCGCTGACTTTTGCTCACATCCTTCTACTGGCATTTTACTTAATACAGTAACTTCATGATTTTCATTGTATGTTATGATTTTAGCAAAATTTTAAAATGTCACAAATTTTTACCCCCACTATTAGTTTGTTTGTTTGTTTATTTATTTATTTATTTATTTCTACATGAATTGTGTTTCAATCTTGTTTGGTTATCTTTTGGGGGCTGATAATGCAGGCCTTTTCCTGACTTGACCCAGGGCTCTGAGCACTTCTCCAGATAGGGTTAAATGAAAAGACTGCAGCAACAGATACAATCAGCATCTCCATGAACTTGAGGCTCCTCTGGGGTAAAGCAGACTCCCCATAATCCCAAGGATTTGTAAAAGGGGAAATCACCACTAGTCTCTCCCCCAACTCTGCACCCAGCCAAGCCTAAACCTCCTGAAGAAGCCAGAGTGAGCATGAGGGCGTACCACCTTTGACACAGCCACTAAACCAACCCTGAGGTTCCTCAAAGGGGAGGTTGCCCAACCCAACCCACACCCCTGCGGTGGTACATCAGGGTTGGGTCCTGAGATATAACATCCCACTCCATCCCCATTAGCTGGAACCCAAAGTGCCTAGTGCCATTTGAGTCTCCCACTGTTTCTTGTTTTATGAAAAGACTACTTTCTCAAATCTTTCTGAAGAAACTAATTACAATGCTTTGTAAGTTCTTTCCTGCTCCAGAATTTTCCTTTGTTTCCTCTGGGGAAGACGTTCAGTTTCTCTGCTTATTCTGATTTTTTCCTTATTCTAATTTTCTTGCATTTTCTGATGGTCTTTGGTTGTATCTTCCAACTTATGAATGAATGAGCAGATTAAGTGTTTTCTTTCTGCTGTTATGGTCCATTCATCCGAATGAAAGAGTACAATATCTGTAAGTGTGGACAAGCAAATCTGTCTAGTAGACTTTACTCTAGGGTCCTCAGGCAGAATATAGGTTCTCTTCTCCAAAAGGAAAAATGTGGAGTGTCTTAATCCAGAGCCTCTTCATTTGGACAGTTCTAGCGTATCCCCAACAAATCACTCAGCAGTTTTGAAGCCATTTCTCCAAATACATTTTAAAATTCCTGTTTTTTTAAAATTATAAAGCATTACTTATTCATTGTAAAATTCAAATACTGAAAAAGCACCATGCCCAATCCTCTTTTTCTTTTTATCACTTGTTAGACACCTTTAAATACTATTCTATAACACAGTCTGATTTACAATAATATTCATTTATTCTTTTTTATACCATAATTGACCTTTTATTTTAAAAAATTACAGGAAATGATTTTTAGATAATCTTATTTTATAAAAGTACTGCTTATATCAAACATTTTATGTCCCTATCAATTCCTTTGAAGACCTGCCTTTTTTTAAAGGTACGAATTCTGATTGATGGGACACTTGCCCTTGAAATAGAAAGTTCCCATTACTTATTCAAATGTCAAAATTAAGATTATTGAGAAGTATATTGCTTTATGGCTGGCCAAAATGCTGCTAGCACATTTTAGGTAAATAATAATCTTTTTTAAAACTATGAGGTCATTCTGTTTAAAACTTTTAGGATAACTCACAGAAAATAGATAATATTTATTCAAATTACACTCTGAAGGGCTGGGCTATTTTAGACACTTATATGTGAAGCAGCTCTTTAAAGAAATAAGATGCCTATACAGGTCTGTCTGGTATAACATACATAACTGAAATTAATAAAACCTGGAAGACCAATAGTGTTATGCTATGTTCTGATTGCCAATTAGACCTGAGAGACTCTGCCAGCTGCAAAGGAGGGTCTGGCTTTAGAAACATCTATATGTATAAAACCCTAATATGCAAATAGACCGAACAGCAGAACAACCAAACAACCAAACAACCGGTTGCTATGATGTGTGCTGACCATCAGGGTGCGTGTGGAACATGGTAGGCATTGGCAGCAGGCGGTAGAGCGTGGAACATGGCGGGGATCGGCCATGGAGGGATGGTGGAGCAGGTGAGCAGGGGTGCCAGACCAAAGGCGGGTGCTGGTCACTGTCATGGGGTGAGCCTCTGGTGGTTACTGAAAATTCTTTGCTTCCGTGCACTCACACCTGATGCTGGCACTGGAGCCGCCATTTGCACCCGCTGCCGGTGCCTGGTGCCGACCCTGATTGCTCAGCGTCGTCAGCGGGGGCGAGCAGTGGCTGCTGGCCCCAGTTGCCCCTGAAGGCTTCTCCACTTCCCCCTGCTCCTGAGGGGTGACTGGGGCTAGCAGCTGCCTCTTGCACCCATTGCCGGCAACGGCTCCACTTGCACCCACAGCTGGCGCCAGCCCCAATCGCTCTGTGCCATCAGTGGGTGCGAGAGGGGCCGGTGCCATCAGCGTGTGGGAGCAGTGGCAGCGGGAGTGGGGCTGCCAGCAGATAGGGGACTGGGGGCTGCAGTGGGAGGGACCAGGTAGGGGCATGGAGGATGGGCCGTGACTCATCCCTGTGCCCATCGCAGCCTCATGGCCCACAGTTCCTTTCAAGGTGCATGAATTCGTGCACTGGGCCCCTAGTGACTTAAATACAGTGAAATGTCAAAAAAATTTATTACTTCCTTTTCATCATCATGTACAGAGGTGTTTTATTTTTTAAGCTTCTCATGCATATGAATAGTTTAAGCACAAATGGTCTACTAAGTGTGTGATTTAAAAAACAAACAATAATATTCATTAATTCTGACACGCTTTTATACTCATTTTGAAAAAGCTAATAGTATATGTGTTATAATTCTAGCATATCAAATACATAGGAAAATTACAGTAACTTCAATAATTAATGAACCACTCATTAAAATTAATAATTGTAGACTTACTTTTAATCATATAATTGAAACTTAGGCTAAAACTAAAACAAAACAAAACAAGAAACACACTGTAGTAAAATAATTACTCTTCAAAATTGAAGAAGTTGAGGGCAAGAACTTTCTTATGAAACTTTCAGATGATGATAATGATGATGATGATTTTTGTACAAATAATCTCCATGAAAGAGATATATTGCTGTCTTGAATCCAAAAGCACATAGCTTGGCCATTTATATAAACTATTTGCATAGAGTGGTGCTTATTAAAACAGCTCAACTGCAGAGCAGCTGCTTAACAGTATTGCATAGTTCATGCCAATAAATTGCTGAAAGTTGTAAACTCTGCAAAGATGTTGGCAAGGGGACACATAGATGGCATTTCTTGATGAAAATAGCTCTGACAAGTATAATGCAAACTATGTGCTCCACTGCAGGTTAAATGTAAGTGCTTTTATATAGCAATACCAAAGTTTCATGACTAACAAGTCAGGTAATTCTATGTAGTACTTCTACTTGAGGCAGCACAAGGTGAAAACTTACCATATTTAATTATTTTTATTTTTTTTAAAATATATTTTTATTGATTTCAGAGAGGAAGGGAGAGGGAGAGAGAGAGAGAGAAACATCAATGATGAGAGTGAATCATTGATCAGCTGCCTCCTGCATGCCCCACACTGGGGATCAAGCCCACAACCTGGGCATGTGCCCTTACCGGGAATCGAATGTGACCTTCTGGTTCATAGGTCGAGGAATGCTCAACCATTGAGCCATGACGGAAGGGCAAAACTTACCATATTTATAACAATACATATAACACTTAAACTTCACCTAAAAGGGTATTTGATAAACATTTTATTATGAACATTTTTAAAGAATCAAAAAGAAGAGAGCCTAGCATGTTGAACCTTTAGTTCTATTGTTCAACTTTGACAATTATCAACATTTTTCTAATTTTTAAACAGCTTTATTGAGATATAGTTAACATACCATATAGCCATCCATTAAAAGTATATCAATGCATGGTTTTTAGTATGTTCACAGGCATGTGCAACCATTACTGTAGTCAATTTTTAAATATTTTATCTCCTCAAAAAGAAATCCCGATTCCTTTAGCTATCACTCCTCTATTCCACCTTGCCCCCAACTTCCATCCCCTAAGTAACCACTAATCTACTTTCTGTCTCTGTAGACTTCCCTGTTGTAGACACCTCATATGAATGGAATCATATAATATGTGGTCTTTTGTGACTATCTTTGTTCACTTTGCATAATATTTTCCCAAAGTTCATCTATGTTGTAACATATATCAGCATTTCATTCCATCTTTATGGTCGAGTAACATTCTACTGTATGGCTATCACACATTTTGTTTTCCATTCATCAACTGATGGATATTTGGGTTGTATCTACCTTTTGGCTATTGTGAATAATGCTGCTTTAAACATTCATGCACAACTATTTGTGTGGATGTTGTCATTTCTCTTGGGTGTACACTTCAGAGTGGAATTGCTGGGTCACATGGCATCTCCATATTTTACTGTTTGAGGAATTGCCAGATTGTTTTGTCAACATTGTTAAATCTGTTTCCTTACCAGTATTTTGGAAAATATTTTAAAGCAGATTTCAGACCTCAGATCACTTCACTTATAAACACTTTAGTAGAGATTTTTGAGAGATAAAGATTTAAAATAATACCAAGATACCATTATCATATCTAACACAATGCACAGTTTAAAAGAAAATGTAAATTTAATTCAATCATCTTATCCTATAGAGTGCTCAATAAGAATTTTACATTGTCAAAGCAAATTTCAGCACAGTGTTTAATGTATGACTTTTGATGAAATAAAATTATACCTTGAGTGCCAATGCACTATTGTCTAAATACTAGACAAAATAGATTTTACATGGCAAAACTGTTAGAGAACAGCCTGAGTACCCACAGCTGCACACTGCTTTCCACAGTCCCTGTCTTTCCATCTAAATACCTCTCCGAGCATGTAGGCTAACCTCATGCTAGGATGTCTCTTTACCTCAAGGGGAGGATATAAAGTTTTTAGGTGTGGAGAGAGGAAGAGAAAGGACAAGAATCAACATTCACTGAGTATCTACTATGCTATGTTCCAGGCTTTATTTTACATAATAATTTAAAACTCTCCTAAATACCCAGCAGGTAGATATTAACTGAAGTTTGAAGATGAGGAAACTAAGGTTTAGAAGATTTTTAGAAATTTAGCCAAGTTCATTAGCGACTAAGAAGTGAAACTAGGATTCAAATGCAGGTCTCTTTGGGTTCAGATCTGTTATTTACACAATGCAGATACCTTCTATCAAGGCTTTTGATGTACACAATTTTAGGTTTAGAAGGGATCTTCAAGTTATTTAACCTAGCATCTATAAAAAACAAGGCAATATAACAACAGTGACAATAATAACAAAACGAAGCAAAATAAAATAAAACAGGTCTCCTTATAATGTTTACCATTAGTTGGCTTTTTTTTGGGGGGGGGGGCCTAAAGAATTATAAATTTATTAGGTCATCTGGAAAACCTGATGGCTGAGCCCCAAAATGGTGCCAGCCTACCATTAAGTTTTAATCCCAACCTTTGGAGACATGGATAACAAGTCTATTATTGCCTCGTTATATGCTTATTTTGAATTTCTTATATCGAAGTCTTCTCTCAACACCCCCAGTTCATTCATCTCTCTTGTGACTGAAAAGAATTCTTTCATCATCTTAATTGTTTTCCTCAGATTACCTGCTAGTGATAAAAACTTTGGGCCTAGAACAGAATAAAGAAAGAAGTCCTGGGTAGAGCAAAGTGGAATAAGGCCAATCTACTCCTTAGTCTGAAACATTTCCGATGACATCAACATTTTTGGAGACATACCCTATGACTGAAAGCTTAGCGAGAGCTCAAGTGTTTAAACAAATGAGAAATGATTGTGCTGTCATAGCTTAGGAGACTTAATTAATCACCTGAGACATTCTTCCCTGAACTTGGATATTATCTTAAGGTCATTCTCAACAGTGACCCAGGTAGAGGAAGCTGTATTAACATGCTGAAGTAGGCCCCTGAGTTGAAACTTACTGCCATTGCGGATTAAAACAGAAGTGTGGGCACCTTGATTCTGTTCTGATTGGTTTGTGTGGACCCTTTAGATCACCTGCTTACTGAACAGTGCCTTAGACTTCTGACTGCTTTGTCTGCTGGTATTCATGTCCTTTTAGTGCCTGGCTTTCCCTTCTGTAACAGTATTCATCTAATTGCTCGCTATTTTCTGGCCTTCACTATTTCAGTATAATCTGGTAGGTTTTGAACTCTATGCTCTGTTTTGAGCACCGGTTTCCAGAGTGTGACTCACTCCAGGGCCTATACTTTCTCCACGTTATTCCCCAGTCTTCTCTCAGTGACAGCTCCTTGATATGTGATCAGTGACTTGTTAAGTTTATATCAAAACATGCCAATATGGTACCTAACAGAATTATGACCATAATTATCTCATATCATTGTCAATATTCTCTCCTGGCCACCACAAGTTCCAGAGACTCATTTTATAGCTCTGCAGTTTGTTTTGTGTCTCCTTATGTCCTAGAATTGTTTGGTTTGTTGTAACTGCTACTATACTAAGAGTCATAAAAACACAGGGTTAGAAATGATAGCAAGAGGTCATTTACTTGTTCTTTACTGATAAAAAAAAAGAAGTGTATTTAACTTTGTAAAAGAAAACATACTAAACTAAAATGTAGTGGGAAAAATACACATTTCATTCTTTTAAAAAAAGAAAAGGACAGGTCTGTACAATACATAATAGATGTGAAAGAAGTTAAAAGGGCATATATACACAGATAAAATATTTTTATGATGAGATATTATATTGCTTCACACAACACAGAGTGTTACTTACAGGATACATACAACAAAGATATTTGTAAAGAAGATGATGAAAAGATTAAAGAGCCAAGACACTTATGAAACTCAAAATAATAAGACCTAGTTCTACTAAGTTCTCTGTACAAGTCTACACAAACATAGAGGTCCACAGAGTACAATCTAAAAGAAATTCAAGAGTTTTTTTATGCCACTCAAAATTGAGGAGTTATGCCCGACTGGCATGGCTCAGTGGTTGAGCGCTGATCTATGAACAGGAGGTCACAGTTTGATTCCCCAGTCAGGGCACATGCCCAGGTTGCAGGCTTGATCCCCAGTGTGGGGCATGCAGGAGGCAGCTGATCAATAATTCTCTCTCATCATTGATGTTTCTATCTCTCTCTCCCCCTCTCCCTTCCTCTCTGAAATCAATAAAAATATATTTTAAAAAAATTGAGGAATTAACATTCCACAGAATGGTCAACTGAGATTCCGTTGCTGCTTCTGTGAAATGAGTATAAGACCATCACAAGGCTCTTGTGAGGTTTGGAATAAATGAATATACAAAGAACTATAAAGAAATATACAAATATTCTTATTATGAACTGAAAAATACCTATGTTGGGGAAAAGCTTAATGCCCTTTTGACTTCTAGAAAGCATAAGCCAAGGGCCACCTCTCTCATTACGAAGGATAACGTAAAACTTTTCCTTTCTCTGTCTGATTACTCATTCCCAGACATATTTGATTGAAAGCAATCTATAACTGATCCTTAAGTATGTATGGTAGCATAACACACTGATCTAAAAGTGTTTTCAACATTTTGGTAGAAAGAAGTTATACAATAGGTTTGGTTCTGTCTTATTTAAAATATATATAAAGTCAACATTTGCAAAGAGTATTTTCTGCAATAGTTTTCTCCCTTACTTTCCTTAGACCTGAATACATATACCCTTGGATGAAAAAAATAAAGCATTCTAAAACTCTATAGGGCAAATATGACTTACACTGTATGTGTGCTTTGGGTTTCACTATAATAACCGTCTTTCTTTAAAATACTCATTTATTTTCAATTAGAAATAAATTTTAATTTAAAGAGCACCATTATGATGAGAAATGTATGAATCTGAAAAATAATTATATCCTCATTAAAACAAAATTAACTTACCCACTTAGTGGAGTTGTTTTTTTTCCTAGTCATGCTGACTATAAAATTTAACTACATAGGTGTATGAGAAAAACATGCTAAAAGGTATTCTTAAGAAAATCTCAGATCTGTTAAGTATGAACCAAAAAGAATGACACGCATATGGAAAAATGTAATTTGTTTGAACCATTTATGAAGTACATTGCCTAAGGACACTTGTGATGCTGAAATGTTCTTGAAACTTTCCGAGAAATCACAAAGAACATGTCAGTTAGAATCCTGGAACATAAACATACCATAAAAGAATGATAATTATACTGTGACTTCACTTTTAAGAAACCTGGCTAACTGCAGGGTTTATTTTCTTTTTGTTAAGGGACACACACTGCAGTAAGAGGCAAGTCATCTGGGAAAACGGAAGTTAGTCCAACATTCAGGCAAGTGTGGGGTCTTGCCCATTCTAGGCACTTAGCAAGCAGTGGTTGGTTGTTATGCCTGTGTGGACCCTGAGAGATGTTATTGGCGGGAGTACTGAATGAAAGGGTAAAAGAGTCCCAGGACTTAGAAACATCTTTATTTATTTTTTAAAATATATTTTAATTGATTTCAGAGAGAAAGAGAGAGGGAGAGAGAGAAATATCACTGATGAAAATCATTGATCAGCTGCCTCTTGCACACCCCTTACTGGGGATCAAGCCCACAACCTGGGAATGTGCCCTGACCGGGAATCAAACCGTGACTTCCTGGTTCATAGGTCGACGTTCAACCACTGGGCCACACCAGCTGGGCTAGAAACATCTTATATTTCACAAATATATATTATTCCTTAGAGGCCTGATACACATAGAGGTTGCTATGGCTACAACTACCATGTCCAAGGTTTTAGGAACAGCTGTATTCTAGGTAAACCTTTCTGATAAGACTTCCTATTACTGCTTTCAGATAGTTCTCTAAAATTGTTCTTTGGTGTAGAAGAGCTTCTGTACTTTGTCAGTTAAAGTATCAGTTATCAGAGTGAATTTTAATTTTTGAGGGGAAGTGATAAGGATATATTAAAGGCTAGTTTCTAAAGCTTTGTTTGACTATTCTACTTGACAGTTTCTAGTGCACTTACTATTGAAGACTGGAAAGGACCATAATTAGTTTAACAAGCATTCTTGGACAATTTTCCTCAAAACTTTGATCTTATAATCTCTTGCCATTAGAAACACAGCCATTGGATGGGACTCCCTAAATTCTCACCATCAAATCACAAACTTACTTGTATCTTAACTTAATCTTTATTTCTCCCTTTCAAAATGGAAAAGGTGTCCCTTGTATCTAAAGTTAAATCTCATTGTTTTGCCCTAGATTTCTTCCTTTCCCCACACTTTTGCTCAACTGATTATTCTCTCTCTTTTGTACTTTCAATGTCTCTCTCTGTTTGGCTTCTTCCTATCACCATTTCAACTGGATACTCTCCAACTTTGAAAGAAAAAAAGCTTTGGTCTAATGCATCCTCCCTGATCATCCTATATTCTCTTATTCAAATACCTTACAGACTATCTATTTTTCCTATGACTTCTTTTCAATTTCTATTCATTCATCAATTCATTGCAATCTGTCTTTTAGCTCCACTGAAACTGCTTCAGCATCTTGTTAAGTCCAAATAGCACTTTCTTTTTCATCTTTGACCTTCTGTCCCTTCTGAATGGGTCTTCCTGGGTTTCCCTGACTCTACTCTCTTCCTGACATGCCTGCCATCAATCTGGTCCCTCTTCAATCCTTTTAACCCAATTATTTAAGTTTTATATTTTTAATATTTTATATTTTTACTCCTAAGAGATCTTAGTATAAGTGAAGACATTTAAGGATAAAGAAAACTATGACCCACTTGAATAGCACAAAAGAAGTTATTCTGAGGTATCAAAAGTAAAAGAGAAAAAAAAAAGAGATTATAACACCTGGATAAGATATTCAGCTCTGAGTTTTCTGGCAGCTAAGTAAAAAGGAAATACATTAAATTACATGGTTTTCATTTTCTGACCAAAAGGAAAAAGAAAAAGGATATAACTTCATCTACACAGGCAAAAATTTTCCTGGAACTAGAGCAAGCAGTTTATCATGAGATTTTTGTCTAAATGGGACTAAGAAGAAAGATCACAAGCTTTTGTTTCAGGTTAAAAAAAAAAAAGTGTTTCTCCTGGTTTTGACTGTAAGTATGGTGGTTGAGCCACTTAACTCTTCCCAGCTTCAGTTTCATCAGTAAAAGTGGAGATGATATCTATCTCAGTGGTCTGTGGTAAAGACTAAATTATGTAACATAAATGGAAGTGCTTAGTAGACTGACTTAGTTTCACAAAACAAAGAGATGACACCAGATCTTGTTTTGAACTTTTAAAGGCAGAGGGCATGACATAAACTTGCACCTTAATGGGAGGAATGGTGTCAGGAGAGATATTTTGCCTTCTTCCCCTCACTCTGCTTTATGAAGGTTTCACTGAATTCAGGGACAGAACTTAGAACATTTAAAATGGAGAGATGTAAACAGGTAGGAGATCTCAAATCAATTCATGATCACATCTTTTAGTTAGTATTTGCTGTGCAGATCCTTTAAACTAATATATTTACCTATCCCGGTTGAGCTTTGTCATCTGAAAAGACAACCTAAAAAACGCTATTTTTCTCCATTCTCTTCCCATTTTATTTTAATTTTATTATTATTTTTTAATCCTCACCCGAGGATATTTTTCCATTGCTTTTTAGAGAGAGTGGAAGAGAGGGGGAAAGATAAAGAGAAATATCGATGTGAGAAAAACACATTGATTGGTTGCGTTCTATACGAGCCCCCACTGGGGCCTAGGCTGGGGAGGAGCCTGCAACTGAGGTATGTGCTCTTGACTGGAATCAAACCCAGAACCCTTCAGTCTGCAGGCTGATGGTCTATCCACTGAGCAAAACTGGCTGGGACCATTCTCTTCCCATTTTAATATATTTTATTATTAACTAGAGGCCCGGTGCACGGATTTGTGCACCAGTGAGGTCCCTTGGCCTGGCCTGCGCCCTCTTGCAATCTGGGACCCCTCAGGGGATGTTGGACTGCTGGTTTCGACCGGATCCCCACAGGCCAGGCCGAGAGACCCCACCAGTGCACGAATCTGTGCACCTGGCCTCTAGTATGCATATAAGATCTTTGGTTAATCTCTTCCCACCCTTCCTCCTCCCTCTTCCCTCTGAGATTCATCAGTCTGCACCATGTTTCCATGCCTGTGTGTTGAGCATCTGCCCCCTGGTGGCCAGTGCACATCATAGCTACTGTTCGAATGGTTGCTTAGGCTTTTATATATATAGATACATTTTCTCTAAGGAAAAGTTGACAGCAAAAATCACCTAATACGCTACTCATAATTCCAAACGCCCACAACCATTTTTTGAATGAATAAATGCTAAATAATTTGTAGAATAGGAGGCTGATACTTTTATCATTTTTAGAAATCTTTAGATCACAAGTGAACCTAACATGAGAGGAGTTACTTTGAAACTAATAATTTTGAGCTACTACTAATAAAGAAAATAAAAACCCTCTGTGGTCATGTCCCAAATGTCCTAATATTGTGAATCTAGAATTATCCCACCAGTTTTCTTTTTTAATACATACTTAATAGCTATGTAAATGAGCTGGTGATCATATTACATGACCACATATAGTCTTATATGATCTAAATGATACAGGTTAAAAAATTAGAGCTGTCCAGTGCAAAAGAGGACAATAATTTTAAAATGTTCATTTGGTCTCTTTATGAATCATTAATTTAAACAGAGAAAATTTAGCTGATTAAAACAATGACTCAGATAATTTTTCCAGGATCTTGACTAGGGCAAGCATGTCAAACTCAAAGGCTAACACAGGACAAATAAACACGGTTTAAGTGTATGTGGGCCGCAAAAAAACAAAAGCTTCACATTTCATAGAAATGTAGGTTTATTTCGATAGAGACATGCAGAATACAAATGGCTGAAATAAATAAATGTTAACATAAAATAATAGAACATTTTAATAAAAATTGATATTTTTCCTCGAACATTAATTTACCAGACACTGAATAACTGCACAAATTAATAAGCGTAATGCAAATAAACCTATTTTTCTTGGTTTTCAAAAGCAAAGTATTTCCTGTTGGGCACACCAAACAAGTCAATCCAAGACTAATGACGTGGCCATCGGCTGCTAAAATATTTGCTGCTAGTATTAGTGGAGAGAAATGGTGCGCTTGAGTAAGGCACGTAAGGGAAATGAATGCAACACGATTACAGTAATCAGTCATTGGTGAACATTGTAGTTCGTTATTAATAATTATGTATAACAGGATATTGTAAAAATTAAGTTAGACATTTTTATTAAAACATTTCTTACATACTGTTATATTGGCTGGCCCCAAAAATATCCGTTGTGGGCCGCATGCAGCCTGCGGGCCGTGAGTTTGACATGCTTGGAGTAAGGGAAGGCAAGCTGTCAGGTGCCAACTCTACATTGTGCACACCTCTGAGACTGGACATCTCCTCTCTCTGGGGCCCTATTTGCCCTGCTTGCCTCACTTTAGTCTCAGCCCCGCTTTTCACTTTCAAACATTATATTTATCGGAGTTCTTCTTTATTTTTAAATTGTATTTATTTTTTATTTTAAATTTCTCCATTTTAATTTCTAATATGGTTAATATCAATAGGAATAACATAAACAAAACCTCTTTGGGGTACTTTACACATCAAGTAGATTACTTTAGTTTTTTATTTCACAGCAAAAATACTCCAATTCCCACTTTTCTTGGAAATTTTGATGTTCGTCAGCAATTTTTCATTTATTTTTACTACCACTTGATTTTGATAGACATGCTGAATATAAAGGACTGAAATAAATGAATAATCGTTAACATAAAATAGAACATTTTAATAAAAATTAATATTTTTACTTGAACATTAATTACCAGACACTGAATAACTACACAAATTAATAAGCGTAACACAAATAAACCTATTTTTCTTGTTCTCCAAAAGCAAAATATTTCCTGTTGTGCACACCAAACAAGTCAGTACAAGACTAATGATGTAGCAATCGGCTGCTAAAATATTTGCTGCTAGTGTTAGTGGAGAGAAATGGTGCGCCTGCACCTAAGGGAAATGATGCAACATGATTACAGTAATCAGTCGTTAGTGAATGTTGTAGTTTGTTATTAATAATTGTATAAAATAATTGTAAAAATTAAGTTACAAAATTTTTATTAAAACATTTCTTACATACCGTTATATTAGCTGGGCCACAAAAATATTCATTGTTGGCCACATGCAGCCTGCGGGCCGTGAGTTTGACATGCTTGGAGTAAGGGAAGGCAAGCTGTCAGGTGCCAACTCTACATTGTGCACACCTCTGAGACTGGACATCTCCTCTCTCTGGGGCCCTATTTGCCCTGCTTGCCTCACTTTAGTCTCAGCCCCGCTTTTCACTTTCAAACATTATATTTATCGGAGTTCTTCTTTATTTTTAAATTGTATTTATTTTTTATTTTAAATTTCTCCATTTTAATTTCTAATATGGTTAATATCAATAGGAATAACATAAACAAAACCTCTTTGGGGTACTCAATAATTTTTAAGACTGTAACAAGGTCCAGAAACACACACTAATTTAGAAGAATACTTAATGACAAGACAAAATTTCCAGAAATACAATGTGAAGGTATCAGAGTTATTCTTATCCAACTATACCTACTGGCTATTCTGAGCACTTGGCCCTCAAGAGCTATGAGATGAATAAATCAATCCTGTAGGTTCTGTTTCAAGTAAATGGTCAAGTGAATAGTCAAGCACTTCCCTGGGTCAATGGCTGTACTGTTTCCATAAAAGCAGTTTGCACTTGCTTTCTGCATCTGCACACACTATGCACGCTGGTATTTAAACGGTTTCTCAGAAAAAAAGACTGAAAACTTGTCTCAGACTTGTTTTTTTAAACTTTTATTTGCTTTATAAAGAAAAAAGCTACTTTCCTTTAGAGGTTTGGCATTAAGAAAAGTCATAAAGTTGGATTATTAAAATATAATTGCCAAAATGAAGCTATTACTAAATGCATGAATATTAACTGACAATTATTAATTAGGTATGTATTCATGTGAATTGCACTGATTCCATGCCATAGTAGGCAGTTTATGTGAGTAGTTTCATCTTGCTATTATTTAATTTTCATGTTAAAACATTTTGTTCTATACCTACTCAATTTTCAACCCAGTGACTTGTTGGGGAGCATAGAAGACTTGGTTGGAAAGTTGTAAGGAGGACATTCTGATGAAGGGAAGTGTGTGGAAGGCCACCTGCCCTGTTTTTCGGAATTCCGACTTAGGGGAGACTTAGGGGAGTGTCAAAGGTGGTGCCCCTAATTATTCCTTGACCTTTCCAAACAAGTCTGTGCACATGCAGACCCCCAGGTGCTTACTGGAATCCTTACGCCTAATCCCTGGATGCCCTTGCCTAGAGGACAATGTAAACACATGTGTCCTCCCAAGATTACTCACCCTACTGATTGCATCTAAAGATAAAAATTCCAATAAAGGCTAACGAGGCAGGCAATCCAGGCTGCCTGGCTCCTTCGGCCAGACCGTCCCTTAGTCCTCTCCTTCACAGTGAAACCATGTTGGAGTAATCTGTTCATCCGTTGTTCAGGGGCTGCTGGCCAGCCCTGGCAGTGAGTAAAACTTTTAGCTTTTGTTTGGGCTCATGAATAATGTGATTTCAAGTGTGATGTACAAAATTTATAAATTAAAGCTGCTCATCTATTTTTCAGAGTCTAGCCTAATTCTCTAAAAATCACATGAGAATTGCCATTCTGAAAAACATACTTCCTATGCAAACTTAATGAAAAAAAAATTTGGTATGACTGAATGAAACCTGTAGTTATTATCTCTTAAATATTCAATTTAAACACATTTGTGCAAATCCACATAGTGAGTGAGTCAGGTTTCCACAATGAAGAAACAATTATTTGAAGGCAGAATTCTAGGACATACCGTAAGTGACGGTAGATAAGGCCTGGTATGCTGGAGTCAGAAAAACGTATAAATATCTTCAAAGAAGCTTTTCCTAATCTGTAACCTGTATTCAGATCTACTTATCTACCTAAAAGTCGTCTCTAAAATCTAGTCCAGAGACACCTTTTTAAAAATATACACATTTTTTTATTGCTATCAGAGAGGAAGGGAGAATCACGGACCCACTGCCTCCTGCATGCCCCCTCCTGGGAATGAGCCCACAACCCAGACATGAGCCCTGATCTGGAATTGAACCGTGACCTCCTGGTTCATAGGTTGATGCTCAACCACTGAGCCATACTGGCCAGACCAGGGACACCTTCTTATCTCTTTTACCCATTATATAAAATATACCTCTAAGAGAACTCACTTCAAAGGCCATTTCTAATATAGAGACAAGCCCCCAATTCCCTGACACAATTTCTAGGATATGCACCTTTGAAGTGCTTCCAGTAATATTCCCAACTTCATTTCTCTCAATAATATCCTTCCAATAATTTTTTCTCAAATATCTGGTATGTCTTTCCCAGAATGGAAAAATGTCTTCCGGATACTCATACACCAATGATCTGTTTTGAGCATTTCTCTCTTAGGATAACAAAATGGTAAAAACATGGCTAAAAAAAAGGCAGTGATAGCTCAGTGGAAAAAATACATTGGATTAAATGTATTTAATACCAACTGCTGGGGAGAATGCTGAGAAACTGGAACTCTCATTCACTGCTGGTGGGAATGCAAAAGGTACAGTCACTTTGGAAAATAGTTTGGCATTTCCTTATAAAGGTAAACATACAGTTTCCATATGACCCCGTAATCCTGCTCCTGGGTATTTACCAAGAGAAATAAAAACTTATTTTTACACAAACATACACATAATTGTTTACAACAGCTTTATTTACAGATGCCCTCAAATGTCCATCAACTGGTGAATGATTTAAAAACTTTGGTACATCCATACATTGGAATATTACTCAGTAAGGAAAAGGAACAAATGACTAAAACAGATCAGTGGTTACTAGGATTCTATTTGGGGAAAAGGGTAACTACAAAGGAGCATAAGGGAACTTTCTGGGGTGATGGAATTATTTTACATACCAATTGTGATAATGGCTACACAACAACTGTGAGAGCTAGTAAAAAATTATAGAAATGTATGCTTAAAAGAGTAAATTTTATTGTGTGTATATTATTCTGCAATAAATCTGGCTTGAAAAACTGGGGTTTTCTCTTAGTTACTAACTGGCTTTGAGCAAACCACCTAAAACTCATTTCTCCTTTTATAAAATGGGGATTTTATTAACTCTAAAAGATTTTTGGTGAGGAACATATGAAAGAAAAAACTTTGTAAAATTTAAAATGCACACAAATATTGTGCACTAGGCTCTAGGCATACAATGATGAATAAGACAGGTACAGTAAAAAAATTTACAATTTAGTGAGATAAATAATTATTAAATAATGTGGAAATGTAATGACAGATATGAATAAGGCAATAGGGGTTAAGAAGAAGGGGCATTCCAAGAATAAGACTTAACACATAAAAAAATAAAATACAAATTAAATCATAAAGAAAGAACTATCCCAAGTTAAATATAAAGGGCCAGATCACAGTGAGATGCAAATGTGAGAATTCATTAATGAACTGGGATTCAATACTCTTAACCCAACATGAACCTTAAAAAAATCCTAAAGTGGTAAAATTATAACAAAATGGAAAACGTACCTCACGATGATTTAGAAGTTGTTCTAAATCTAATGCCATTTGATTTTTCATCTGTAGTAAAGCTGACTTTTCTTTATTTAAATTGCTGAAAAAAACACACACCAAGGTTTAAAGTCAGAGTATTGGTTTACATTTAATTAACAAATTGTAAATAACAAAATACTAAAAATAAATCTGATGTCTTGAATTAAAATAAAAAATTTTAAATTAAAAATATGTGTATTTAAAAATTATTTATTTTATCCTTTTTATTCAATTTATTGGGGTGATACTGGTTTACAAAATTATACAGATTTCAGGTGCTCAATTTCACAACACATCATCTGTACACCACCCCAAGTCAAGTCTCCTTCCAACATTTACCCCC
>NW_005371791.1:1877684-1889052 GCF_000412655.1 Myotis brandtii | reverse complement strand
TGTGACCATGATTTTTTTTTCTCTCTCTTTTTTCTTTTTGGTCAATCCCTTTATCCACCCCTCAAAGATAAATTTATAGCCCATAAAGATATCAGACCAGCCACTGTAATGTTTGATCTAATCAAATACCTAGTAATTTTGTACGAAGACATTTTCTTTTATAAATATATTTCATTGATTTTAGAGAGGAAGGGAGAAGGAGATGGAAGCATCAATGATGAGAGAGAATCATTGATCGGCTGCCTCCTGCCCACCCCCTACTGAGGACTGAGCCTGCAACCTGGGCATGTGCCCTGACTGGGACTCCAACCATGATCTCCTGGTTCATAGGTAAATGTTCAACCACTGAGCCACACCGGCTGGACATGAAATTAATATTTTCAAAGATGACTACTCACAAAATATAAAAAGATGAAGTATGACTTATAGAAAAGGTAAAAAGAAAGTATGCATGGACAAAATAGTAACACTCTATATGCCTAGCTGGAGTGGCTCAGTGGTTGAACATCGACCTCTGAACCAGGTGGTCATGGTTTGATTCCTATTCAGGGTACACGCCCAGGTTGCAGGCGAGATCCTCAGTAGGGGGTGGGCAGGAGGCAGCCAATCAATAATTTTCATCACTGATGTTTCTATCTCTTTCTTCCTCTCTGAAATAAAAAAATATATACTTTAAAATATAAAAAAACCTCTATAGACACTGGAAATCAAATTAAAACACTTATCCTTAAAACAGAAGTAGTATATATTTTATAATTTACCACATACTAAATTACTAAGTATATAACTGAGTTAGAGAATTGAATCAGAAATTTGGTCTGTGGTAAACTTGGGAAAACAATTTTTGTCTCCAAATTCTTAGTTCAAACTTTAATTTCTAAGTCTGCATTGTGCATTTCCATTTGATGTGGTCTATTTTCTGATAGGAAAGGGTGAGGAGCCTAATTGTTAAGGATATACTATTTTAAAAGATAAATATTTGGGGCTTATCTTACACTGTCTGGAGTTTAATTATTCAACATATAAAGGTTAGTTAGAATCATTAAATAAAACAGAGTTTGAAAGCCACGGAAATGAATCTACTCAGCCAGCAGTAGGAAAGAATTAAGAAAAGCAATAATGAATTTAAGCTACATACTAGTAATTCCTTAAATGTCAAAAGAATTCCATGAAGGTAAAATTAATGAGAATTGTTTTGCTGAACAGGTTAGATGTTTTAAGTTTAAGAAAATGGAAAGCTACAAATTTTTACAATGCCAGGCAGGAAGTTGTTCTTAAAACCCAAGGCATTATAGTAGATATTCTGGAAAAACTGGTAATTCCAAGGACTTAAGGGGAAAAACTCACATTCTCCTCCTTCCTAGTAATTGAGAACTTCCCCTCTGAGAAGAAAGACTAGATACAATTGTGTCTCCAACTGTGTGTGCCACTGACTCAACTGTGTGCTATATAGAAAGCACAGTCCACTTCTCACCAAACCTCAGTTTTTACATCTGTAAAAGTGGAAAATAATACTGGTGCATGTCAAAGGGATATGTGAATTATCTAATGAATAATTATATAAAGCATTAAACACATAAAACTCTATATAAATGCTATATAGTGTTACTAGTTTAGATGAAAAAAACAGGCATCAGAGAAAAACAGTAATTAAATGCCAATAAAGGTAAATGTAGCTCAGTGGAAAAACAAACTGACTTTTGGAGTTAGGCGTCAGAAATCCTACTGAGCCACAGAACTGAAAAGAACTAAATGATATGAAGGGAACTGAGTGACATATTCTAGAGAGTTCCCCAAAGCATGGTAAAGATCAGATATTTCTATAACTCTGGAATTCTAATCTATTTTTAGCTAGAATCACTTTAAAAAATATATTTTTATTGATTTCAGACAGGAAGAGAGAGGGATAGAAATATCAATAATGAGAGAGAGAATCACTGATCTGCTGCCTCCTGCACACCCCCCACTGGGGGATTGAGCCTACAACTCTGGCATGTGCCCTGATTGGGAAATCGAACCATGACCTCCTGGTTTATAGGTCAATACTGGCTGGGCTAGAATCACTTTAAAAAAAAAATTTTTTTTTGTTAATCCTCACCTGAGGATATTTTTCCATTGATTTTTAGAGAGAGTGGAAGGGAGGGGGAGAGACAGAGAGAGAAAAACATTGATATGAGAGAGACACATTGATTGGTTGCCTCCCTTACGCACCCTGACCAGTGCCAGGGATCAAGCCTGTAACCTTTATGTGCCCTTGACCAGAATCAAACCTGGTACCCCTCAGTCCGAAGGCCGACACTCTATCCACTGAGCCAAACCGGCTAGGGCTAGAACCACATTTTTTATGGCCTAGTAATTATTTTCCATGGCCAAGTAAAACATTTTTTTTCCTTTAGAAAATATTTTTCAGAATTAAAATAATCCTGTAAATAGAAATAGGATTTTTCAAGGAACAGATATATGCTAATGTTCATGTACATGTACACACACACACACACACACACAGTACATGTGTATATACTAGTACACTCACATGCAGTTTATACACACATGCAATTATTTTCCATGGCCAAGTAAAACATTTTTTTTCCTTTAGAAAATATTTTTCAGAATTAAAATAATCCTGTAAATAGAAATAGGATTTTTCAAGGAACAGATATATGCTAATGTTCATGTACATGTACACACACACACACACACACACAGTACATGTGTATATACTAGTACACTCACATGCAGTTCATACACACATGCACACACTCTCAAATACCAACAAGTCCATTAAATAAAATGCTGTGTAACAGGAATAGAATGTTGATGTAATTAAAGAATTTTAACTGGATAATTCATTAGAAATGCTTTATATGTAAACTTTAATTTTTTCCAGAATAAATATTCCTATTTAAATAGCAAAATAACCATGTAACATGGAACAAAAGGTGGGTGGATAAATTGATTTACAGAGTAACTGTGTTCTATCTGTAGGACACCAGTTTTATCACAAATAGTATGAACTCCACAGACAATACTTGAATATGTATTTTTAAAGTCTTAGCCTTCTCTTGCCCTTGAACCACAAGGGAGACCACCTTCCACATGTGGATTTCTAAAACTAAATATGATGATTATTACACTGTGTTCTTTCAGTATGTATGTAATTACTCAAATAGAAGTTCAGTCTCTATAAGACACATTTTATAACAGTGGCAACTAACCTTTACAAATATAAAGCTTCTATGTGTGACTCATAAAGCAACTACAAAACAAATATCCTTGTAAGCACATCTATCATGAATGGTATATTACACCCATAATTGTTCAATTCACTGTTAATTATTACTCAGGAATTCATGTTTATGGCTCTATTTCACCTGCTATATGAAAACATATTCCTGCTATCTTGTTCCTTAACTTCCTGGATCAATATACCCTGGCTTAGCCATACAAAAGAAGTTGACAATGTACTCTTTTCTTCCTTAAACTGCTAGCTATGAATAAACCAAAAACTGATGACAGGAAACAAAATTTATGCTAATTGTTGTTTCCATGCTTTCTTCAGTTTTGAACTACAAATCAAACTACATAATGCAGACTGTCTCTTGTAGTTTGGTGGAGGAGAATTAACACTGTTACCTTTAGAACAAATTATTATGTTAATGATGAGGAATTTAAAGTAGTTAAATGTTAGCTTTTGACATGCTTATAATGATTCATTTTAGTGTGTATTTACTCTAACCTTTCCAGACGTTGAATATATTGTATAATTAGCTAAACTTGCAAGTTGTGGATGTGGTATAGTGGTATTGTTTTATTTTCTATGAAAATGATAACATTATTCATTTCTTTAAAAAGAGTTTTATTGTATAAGCTAGAGAAATATTTCTAAAAACAATCAATTAATATAAATATTCTTTATTATTACAATCAACACCCAGCAAAAGAGGAAAAGGAATTTTCAAGGAACATCATCTCTTAGTAGTCTTTTTTTTTTTTTCTGATGGGCCAGCTAATGTTTAAATTTTGAATTAATGAAGGACAAATGGAAGTAACATTTACTGAATTTCTTTCATGTGCCAGATGCTTTATATTTGTTACTTCATTTAATTTTCACAACTATCCCTTGATGTTCACATTAATATCTATATTTTACAGACACATTTACCCTGAGAAAAGAAACCAGGTTGATGTATATTGAAAGCCCAGGATAATTCCACTACATTTGAAATGTCATCAGCTCAGAGAAGGGTGATCAGATAGCACTAGGACCTATCTTGCTGTATCTGACTTGTTGACTGGGCTTTTTTATGGCATGAAATCATTTCACATTCATGTCATCAGGGTACATATACAGCATCTCAAAGGCCATAATTAAACTATTGAAAGCAACTTAAATTTTCACTTCAGAAGATAGTTGCTTTGGTTAAAAGCAAGCTTTCATATCCTGTGAAATATTATTTCAGAATGTACTAAAATATTATGCAATACTAGAGGCCTCGTGCATGAAATTCGTGCACGGGGGCGGGGGGGTGGCGTCCCCTCAGCCCAGCCTTCACCCTCTCCAATCTGGGACCCCTTGGGAGATGTCCGACTGCCAGTTTAGGCCCGATCCCTGGGAATGGCAGTCAGACATCCCTCTCACAATCCTGGACCACTGGCTCCTAATCGCTCACCTGCCTGCCTGCCTGGTCACCCTAACCGCCCCCCCTCCCCCCCGCTGGCCTGATTGCCCCTCACTGCCTCTGTGTGCCGGCCTGATAGCCCCTAACTGCCCCCCGCTGCCAGCCAGGTCGCCCCAACTGCTCCCTCCCTGCCAGCCTGGTCACCCCTTACTGCCCCCCCTGCCGGCCTGGTCACCCCCAACTGTCCCCCTCTGCCGACCTGGTTGTCCCTAACTGCCCTCCCCTGCCCCTGCCCCCGCTGGCCTGGTCGCCCCACGCAGCCTGCTGTTCAGTCATTTGGTTGTCCCTCACTAACCCCCCTGCCGGCCTGGTTGCCCCATGCAGCCTGCTTGTTCAGTTGTTTGGTCGGCCTGGTCATAGGCAGCCATTTTGTGAGGGCGTGAGGGTTAACTTGCATATTACCTCTTTATTATAAAGGAAATTTATGAAACACAGATAGCTTTAAAGGAATCAGATGTTTAGCACAAATTTTTTTTTGTAGTAGTAAATTACATAATTGGCATAGATTTTATGATTACTCTTGTGTTATTAAAGGAGTCTTATCAAAATATTTTGAGAAATGTTATTTCTCATTTTATTTTTTTAATTTATTGATTTCAGAGAGAGAGAGAGGAAGGGAAAGGGAGAGAGATAGAAATATCAATGATGAGAGAGAATCATAGATTGGTTGCCTCCTGCACGCCCCCTACTGGGGTGCGAGCCCACAACCTGGGATATGCCCTGATTGGGAATTGAACCATGACCTCCTGGTTCATGGGTCAATGCTCAACCACTGAGCCACAAAAGCTGGGCTATTTTTCAATATTAAGATAATTTCAACATGAAAATTTGGAAATAAGCCAGTCAGAGCAAGACAAATATCATATGATCTTGCTTGTATGTGGAAACTAATAAACACAATAAAATGAATAAAATATAAACAGAGACTGGGGGCAAGGGGGAAAGTGGAGGACATCTGTAATACTCTCAATAATAAAGACTTTAAAAAAAAATTAAAAAAGTGGGTAATGCACATATAGAAATTTGTTAAATATAAGATAAATACTAACAATATCATACATTTGTGTATGTATAGGCACAGTGCTATTACAAACATTACATCATTTAATCTTCAGAATCATATAAGTTAGGTGCTGTCAGTACCTACCTCATTTTACAAATGAAAAAAATGGGTATACTGTCCAATACCATAGCTATTAGCTACAAGTGGAAATTAAAATTAATTTAAATACAATAAAAAATTTAGTTTCTCAGTAACACTAGCCACATTTCAAATGCTCAACAGCTAGTGGATATCATACTGTACAGCATAGATGTGATATGTTTTTATCATTACACAAAGTTCTATTGAACAACAGTTTAGAGCCGTGGTTGGCAAACCGCGGCTCAGGAGCCACATGCGGCTCTTTGGCCCCTTGAGTGTGGCTCTTCCACAAAATACCACATGTGGGCGCGAACGTACAGTGCGATTGAAACTTCGTGGCCCATGTGCAGAAGTCCGTATTTTGTGAAAGAGCTGGTATTTTGTGGAAGAGCCACACTCAAGGGGCCAAAGAGCCGCATGTGGCTTGCGAGACTCGGTTTGCAGAGCTGCAGTTTGCTGACCACTGGGAGAGCTCAGTTGACTTGTTCCAATTTAAAACTAATACTGGAGTTGAGCTCATGTGATTTACTTCTTTAAAATCTGTTTTCTTTTAACTTCATTATGAAATATTTTGAAATAAGAGAGAAAATATAACCCAACATATCCATCGCGCTTATCACAATTATCAATTCACTTAAGCCCTACTTTTAACCATTTTTCAACATTATTTTTTGGCTTTTCTTCTTTAATTATACTAGTCAATGAAAAATTATCCCTTATTCAGAATAGAACATAAGGAGGCAGTATAACATAATGATTAAGACTATAGAATTAGAAAGCAGGCAGATCTGGATTCAAATTTTGGCCCTACAAAAAAGTTGTTATGTTCTTGGAAGAAAAGTTGCTTCATTTCCCTAGGGCTGAATTTGCTCATCTTTATAATTTTCTCCTACAGCCATCTATTATTTTTCCCTATAGTCAACATTTTCAGCTATTTTAATTCTTAAATTTTTATCTAAGATAAAAATTCAAATAAAATTATTTGAATGTAATTGTGAAAGAGGCAATATTTTTTCCACAGGCCTTTTATATATCCTCCTCCAAGATTACAAAGGTAAAACGACTCAATACAAAATTTCAACTATAACAGAAACATAATATAGGAAGAAAAAATTTTATTAGGGGTTTTTTTCTCAATTCCCCTAAGATAACCAGGTACTCTGTAAATGATAAAACAGAATCTATTGCCCCAAGTAGCTATTTATAGAATAATTGTTTAATTAATTTGATTTATTAATGCTGGCTTATATATATTCTAAATATAATTTTAACTAAGTTTATCTAGAAAGAAATTACTTATGTTGATGTTTAAAGCATAAATGTGATTTTAAATGATTTCATTAAATCATCAAAAATTATATCAGGAGTAAAGTTCTGGACCAATTATTTTGGTTGGGGTAGAAACAAGAGAAGATAATTATGTGATTCCACAACAACAACAAAACACCCTTTGGAGTTAATAACCCAGAGTTTTATATTTTTGGTTATATAAAACCAAACTTAGGAAACCTGGATTTAAAAACTATTTTCTTCTTACTGTTTTCCAATTCCTTAATTTAACAATTTCCATGTTATTCTCTGCTTTAATATTTATTAATAGGTTAGTAATTTGTATATTAGAATAATTTATTCTAATAAGCTTAAAATCTAACAACAAGTCAATTAGCCAACCATTCACAAATTAAAACCTTTTTCTTTATGAATAGCATCATTCTTTTATTGCAATTTAAAAAGACTAAAATGATCATATAGATGAACATCTAAAGAATTTGGGTAATTATTAAATGGAGCAAGTCTTTTGGATAAGGTGTTATATAAGAAAACAACTTCAATATAAGGAAGTGAAATAATTTTATGTACATTTAGGTAATTCATGGGTTACTTAAAGATTCAGAGGAAAAAAGGCCTAAAAATTCCTTGGCAAAGTCAACAGGAATCTAAGTAAATGTATACATTTTATGTTTAAAAAGTAATTTTGACTCCATAAATGGCATCTGGTTGTGTTCCCCTTCTCTCTTTGGTCAATCCAATAGAGACAGTATCTAGGGATCGAGGACCGGATAGTTGTCATGCTAGTAAAGTGCTTTGTTAAATGTGTAGCATTGTTATGTCAGGCTAAAACTTCTGACCATAAAGTGGAATATGAACACCTGACGTGATGTGACCTAGTTTTTCTAATAGAAATTCAATACTCATTACATTTTAAGACCACTATCATTAGTTAATTTTTTCTCCATAATATACAAAGCAAATTCCTCTATAGCAGTATTATGTTATTACTCAAATAAAAGATTTGTAGATGATTTACCTGACATCTTTCTCAAGCCGTGTAATACACTCCTTTAGTGAATCAATCTTAGAATCTCTCTGACGCACTGATTCAATTAGATATCTGTAAGGTTGTTGAGCTTGATTTAACAGAGAGTTGGCCCTGTCAAGCTAAAGAAAAACAGATTTCATTAAAACCTAGAAAATTTTACAAGAAACTAAAAGTATTCAAAATGCTCTAGCACAGATACAGTATACCTACTCTCCCTTACAATAATTACTCTGAAAAGCTTTCCCTGTGTAAATTGGAAAGTTTAAAAAATTAATCAATATAGCTATTCTCAACAACAATAATGACTATGTAAAAGGAAAGAAAAATTTAAATAAAATATTATTTCTAATTTTGGGGAAGGGCTAACTATATTTTCTTACCATCTGTCAATCTGAGAAGCTATGTGATGCAAAATTTCTCTTCTTTTAATGAATATCCACTGGCTACAAAGGAAAATCTTTTATTTGTGCTTTATTTTTATTCAAAATAATATAATCACAAAATTTAGTAATTTTTCCAAGCCTTCATATTTCCTTCCATCTCTATTTGTAAAATAGATAACTTATGTACCTAAATCACTATGTATAATTAACATTTTAAAAAACTATGGTTAAAACATTAATAAAATTTACCATTTTAACCATTTCATTAAGCATATTCACACTGTTGTGTAACCATTGTTAGTATCTATTTCCAGAAGATTTTCATCAGCTCCAAAAGAAACTCTGTTCCCATGAAGCCAAAACATTCCCTCCCCGCCAGTTCCTGGAAACCTCTATTCTACTTTGTGTCTTTGTGAACTTGCCTACTCTAGGTACCTCTTATAAGTAAAATCACATAATATTTGATATTTTATATCTCCTTATTTCACTTAATGTAATGTTTTCAAGGTTCATCTATGTTGTACCATGTATCAGAACTGTATTCCCCTTTATGGTTAAACTAGAGACCCGATGCATGAAATTTGTGCACAGATACGGTCCCTAGGTGTGGCGTATGATCAGGGCCATCTTCCCGGGCTGCCGGCAGCCGGCCCCCTGCCACCACCCACCCCTGGTTCCCCGTTCGCCATTGGGCAATCAGAGGCTGCCAGCTGGGGGGAGGGACTGAGAGGTTGGCCATTCCTGCTCGCTCACTGGCCCTGCCCCCCGCCGCCAGTTGCCCTCTGTGTGTGGGGCGACTGGCGAGGTGGGGGCCTTGGCCTGGTGCTGCCCACATCCACCACCACCCACCCCAGTTTCCCCGTTCCTCATCTGGGCCTGTGGGCTGGGGCAGCTCCTGTGTTGAGCGTCTGCCCCCTGGAGGTCAGTGTGCATCATAGTGACCAGTCATTCTGTCGTTCGGTCAATTTGAATATTACCCTTCTATTAGCCTATCTAATAAAGAGGGAATATGCAAACTGTCACACCGTCACAAAGATGGCGGTGCCCAGTCCCCTCAGTCCTGCCAGAGTCTCCCAGTCCTTTCAGCCCCGCCAGGGGGTATAGGGTAGCAGGCACGTGGTGCAGCCAGACCTGCTCTCAGCCCCCAGGGCCAGCCTGAGGTGCAGGCAAGCCTCGGATGTCGGCTGCCCAGTTGACGCCTGAGGCGCAGGCAAGCCTCAGATGTCAGTGCCCAGCCGCCTAGGGCCGGCCCGAGGTGCAGGTAAGCCTCGGATGTCAGTGCCCAGCCGCCTAGGGCTGGCCCGAGGCGCAGGTAAGCCTCGGATGGCGGCTGCCCAGCCACCCAGCGCCGCCCGAGGCTCAGGTAACCAGGGCTGGCCGAGGCTTGCGCTGCCGGCAGTGGCAGCAGCAGAGTATGATGGAGGCGTCTCCTCCCCCTGATCGCCGGGTTGCCTCCTGCCCCTGAGGGCTCCCGGATTGTGAGAGGGGGCAGGCCGGGCTGAGGGACCCCCCTCCAGTGCATGAATTTTCATGCACCGGGCCTCTAGTATAGGATAATATTCCATTGCATGTTTATAGCACATTTTCTTTATTCATTTATCTATTGATGGATATTTCAGTTGTTTCCACTTTCTGGATATTGTGACTAATGCTGCTATGAACAGTGGTATATAAGTATCTGTTTGAGTACCTATCTTCAATTCCTTTGGATCTAGGTAGGAGTGAAGTGGAATTTCTGGGTCATATGGTAATTCTATATTTAACTTTTTCAGGAACTGCCAATTGTTTTCCACAGTGGATGCATCCTACCAACAATATGCTTGGTTCCGATTTCTTGACTTCCTTGCTGAAATTGCTATTTCATGTGCTTATTGGCTATTTGTATGTCCTCTTTGGAGAAATGTCTTTTGCTCATTTTTCGAGTAGGTTTTTTTTTTTTTTGAGTTGTAGGTTTTCTTTATATATTCTGGATATTGAGTCCTTATTATATATATTACTTGCAAATATTTCTCTGTTTCTGAGATGTCTTTTTCACTGTTTTTCTTTTGGTGCTTGTACTTTTGGTGTCATTTAAAAGAAACAATTGCCAAATCCAAGGTCATGAAGATTTTCTCCTATGTTTTCTTGTATGGGTTTTATATCCTTAGCTCTGATACTTAGGTCTTCAGTCCATTTGACTTAATTTTTATATACCATATGCAATATGGTTCCAATTTCATTCTTTTACATGTAGATATGCAGTTTTACCAGCATCATTTGTTGACAAGACTATCTTTTCTCCATTGAATGGTCTTGGCAACATTGTGGAGAAACCACTAACCATGTGTAAGGGTTTATTTCGGGGCTCTCTGTGCTATTCCATCAGTCTATGTCAGTGATGGCGAACCTATGACATGCGTGTTAGAGGTGACACACGAACTCATTTTTTTGGTTGATTTTTCTTTGTTAAATGGCATTTAAATATATAAAATTAATATCAAAAATATAAATCTTTGTTTTACTATGGTTGCAAATATCAAAAAATTTCTATATGTGACACGGCACCAGAGTTAAGTTAGGGTTTTTCAAAATGCTGACATGCTGAGCTCAAAAGGTTCGCCATCAAAAAAAAAAAAGGAAGATGGCGGAATAGGTAAACACCGGAAATTGCTGCCTCGCACAACCACTTCAAAAATACAACTAAAAGACAAAACGGACATCATCCAGAACCACAGGAAGGCTGGCTGAGTGGAAATTCTACAACTAGAAGGAAAGAGAAAAGCACACTGAGACTCAGAGGAAATGCGGAAGTAAAGTGCAGAGGTACGGAGGCGCACGTGGAAAGGGCTGGCAACTGAGGACA
>NW_005371791.1:1874491-1876413 GCF_000412655.1 Myotis brandtii | reverse complement strand
GAGCAAGATATTGAAAACCTGTTTGAAGAAATAATGACAGAAAACTTCCCCTACCTGGTGAAAGAAATAGACTTCCAAGTCCAGGAAGTGCAGAGAACCCCAAACAAAAGGAATCCAAAGAGGACCACACCAAGACACATCATAATTAAAATGCCAAGAGCAAAAGACAAAGAGAGAATCTTAAAAGCAGCAAGAGAAAAAAAGTCAGTTACCTATAAGGGAGTACCCATACGACTGTCAGCTGATTTCTCAACAGAAACTTTGCAGGCCAGAAGGGAGTGGCAAGAAATATTCAAAGTGATGAATAGCAAGAACCTACAACCAAGATTACTTTATCCAGCAAAGCTATCATTCAGAATTGAAGGTCAGATAAAGAGCTTCACAGATAAGAAAAAGCTAAAGGAGTTCATCACCACCAAACCAGTATTATATGAAATGCTGAAAGGTATCCTTTAAGAAGAGGAAGAAGAAGAAAAAGGTAAAGATACAAATTATGAACAACAAATACACATCTATCAACAAGCGAATCTAAAAATCAAGTGAATAAATAATCTGATGAACAGAATAAACCGGTGAATATAATAGAAGCAGGGGCATAGAAAGGGAGTGGACTGACTATTTTCAGGGGGGAAAGGGGTGTGGGGGATGCGGGAAGAGACTGGACAAAAATTGTACACCTATGGATGAGAACAGTGGGTGGTGGGTTAAGTGTAGAGGGTGGGGTGGGAACTGGGTGGAGGGGAGCTATGGGGGGAAAAAAGAGCAACAACTGTAATAATCTGAACAATAAAGATTTAATGAAAAAAAAAGGTTCGCCATCACTGGTCTATGTCTATCCTATGATAGTACAACATTGTTTTAATCACTGTAACTTTGCAGTAAGTTTTATAATCAGACTAGAGGCCTGGTGCACAATATTCGTACATGGGGTGGGGGATGGGGTGGGGGGGAAGGGTCCCTCAGCCCAGCCTGCACCCTTTCGCAATCTGGGACCCCCCAGGGGATGTCCGACTGCTGATTTAGGCAGTTGGACATCCCTCTCATAATGCACGACTGCTGGCTCCTAACGGCTTACCTGCTTGCCTGCCTGATCGCTCCTAACCACTCTGGCTGCCTGCCTGATGCTCCTAACTGCTTGCCTGCCTGCCTGATCACCCCTAACCACTTGGCTGCCTGCCCGATTGCCCCTAACCACTTGCCTGCCTGCCTGATCACCTCTAACTGCTTGCCTGCCTGTCTGATCGCCCCTAACTGCTCACCTGCCTGATCGACCCTAAATACTCACCTGCCTGCCTGATCACCCCTAACTGCTCGCCTGCCTGCCTGATCACCCCTAGTCACTCGCCTGCCTGCCTGATCATCCCTAACCGCCTCTGCCTTGGCCCCCGCCACAGCGGCTTCATCAGGAAGGATGTCTGGAATGACATCCAGAAGGTCGTTCAGCTGTCTGGTCTAATTAGCATATTCTGCTTTTATTATTATAGATAGTTTGAGTCGTCCAACTTTGTCCTTTTTAAGATTGTTTCGGTCATTCAGGGTCCCTTGAAATTCCATATAAATTTTAGAATGGATTTTCTATATCTGTAAAAATTGTCATTGGGATTTTGAACTGAATCTGTAAATCACGTTGGGTAGTATTATCATCTTAACAATATTGTCTTCCATGAACATAGGATGTCTGTCCATTTATCAGGTCTTCTTCATTGCATTAATGTTTTGTAGTTTTCCATGTACAAATCTTTCTCCAGTTTGATTAAATATACTTTATTTTTATTCTTTTTGAGGCTATTGCAAAGGGAATTGTTTTCTTTTTTAAAAAAAATAATTAAATCTTTATTGTTCAGATTATTAGTTGTTTCTCTTTTTCCCCCCTATAGCTCCCCTCCACCCGGTTCCCACCCCCCCCCCTGCCCCCCCCCCCA
>NW_005371791.1:1867826-1872571 GCF_000412655.1 Myotis brandtii | reverse complement strand
CCCGGAACTGGAGCTCAGAGCTTGAGACTCCCTCCTGATTGAAAAAGACAACCGTGTCCTCAGCCGCCAGCCCTCTCCGCATGTGCCTCCGTACCTCTGTACTTCCGCACCGCAACTCCTCTGAGTCTCGGTATGCTTTTCTCTTTCCTTCTAGTTGTAGAATTTCCACTCAGCCAGCCTTCCTGTGGTTTTGGATGATGTCCGTTCCATCTTTTAGTTGTATTCTTGAAGTGGTTGTGTGAGGCAGCAATTTCCGGTGTTTACCTATGCCGCCATCTTGGTTTTTCCAGGGAATTGTTATCTTAATTTCCTTGTTGGATTATTAATTTTTATCTATCTACCTAACTATCATCTACCTATCTTTTAAAAAATCTTTATTGTTAAAAGTATTACATATATCCCTCCTTTCCCCCCAATGACCTCTTCTAATGGCTGCAAAAAGGTCTAGTAAACTAATGTCCCATAATTTAGTTACACTACTTATAGTAATAAATATTTAGGACGTTATCAAATTTTGACTAGTGCAAAACATGCTACAACAAACTTTTTTATATTATAGATTTTTTAAATTAATGTTTTCTTTGTTAATTTTTTCTCAGAATGTACTAGGTTAAGGGGTACAACTATTTAATGATCTTGACATATAGACCAAAGTTCTTTTCTAAAGGATCTTATCAAATTATACACCAAAATCAACCTTAGTTTTTCTCCTAATTTGTATTTGATCTTTTCCCCTAAGCAAATGTAAACATAGGGCTAAACATAGCACTGTCAGTATTAGCAGGACCCTACTTTGGTACACAATGAGTCTCAAAAACCATATTTGAAAGTTGGGTATGCAAAAACTAAACAATCACAACAAAACTGGTGGGTATGGGGAAGGGAGTATTTTATTATACAGAAAAAAATTTCCAAACTACTATGACCATAAAATGTTATTTGAAAATAAAACTCTAGCATTTCATATGTTTAAACATTTTTTCTTCTTTACTTCATAACCCTTAAGAAGTTCAATTGAGGCAAGAGACTTGCTGCTTTTCTGGAACAAGAAATGATTTATACATTCTTCTCAAATGAAGTACATTTATAAGATCAACATTAAAAAAATTAATATCTAAACATATTTATTTTAGCATTGCAATTTTTGGTTTTCTGCCCAGAAAAAAAAAAAAGTGACTAGCAGCCTAGGACCTAAAAATGTAGAGAATAGCAGGGTGGGTAGAGTGGAAGGTACAGTACAAAGCAGAGAGAATGGGGGGTGGAGGTGGGGAGGGGCAGAAATAATTATTTTTAAAATGATCAATCATGAGGTCCAGGCAGGTAAGCAGAAAAGTGAAGCCATGAGGGACAGACCAACTGCTAAGAGGAAATGTGCTTGCAGTTTGAGAACTATTTTGTAAAAGTTATTTAAGTTATTTATCTGGATTATATTAGCATATTTTCTTTTGGTTACATTAAGTATAGGCCAGGAAAAGATACCTCAAAGAAAAGGAATTGAATAGTGAAAGAAGACTTCTTTTTTGGACACAATTCATTATACTGAAAGCGGAGCCATAAAGAAAAAAATACCATGAACATTTTCTATAGTTTGGGTTTTAGTGTCTTTTTACTTGCTTTGGTAATCATTCTTTAAAATCTATTACAATGTCACTGGAATTTTATTACTCTACTAAGTTACTTTATGAACATTCAAATATGCAGCTGGAAAAAAATAAAACTAGGTTCCACTTACCTGTATGACCAGTTTCACTAGTCAATTAAATCAAACAATTGCCCTGATGTTTTCACAGAACTGACCCTAACTGAATAAACTGAACTGACAAGTTGCTTTGTATTTCAAAGTGCAGAATAGACAGAGTGTGTGTGTGTGTGTGTCTGTGTGTGTGTGTGTGTAGGGGGCAGAGGGAGGCAGGGGAGGAGAAGACAGGGCATTTACAGACTGTAGTTAGCTGTGGTCTAGAATGAGCTATGTTTAAAGTTTATCAAGTCTAATTTCAATTGCATAAAAATAAAAAAGCAGGCGTTAGCCTTAATTATTTTAGGTCAATTTTTTTCATTATAGCAATTACATATATTAGCTGTATTTTAAAAAGGTATCTTTAATACACAACCTAAAATCACCTCCCTCTCTGGATAATAGAAACTACTGTAGTGCTGTCAGTTTTAAGGATATGTTTCTTTATAAACTTGTTTGTAGGCTTCTAAATCCCCCAAATTTATATTAATTCCTCAGGAAATTAAAAATATGTTCATGTTTCTTAATAAAAAGTGATAATTTCTATTTTTGAAATAAATATAATTGAATAATTTAATTCCTCCAAATATGGTTTTAAAGTCTTTCTGTAACTATAATAATTAGTATTAAAAAAGTTTTGTAATCACTCACTTTGCTTATTGTTAGTAATCTTTCCTTATAGGAAAGTTTTAGTAATTAGTGACTCAGAAATCATATACGTAATAAATGACTCATGACACATTTTATAGAATTGTTATTCCTCCTTTGTTTCAATAAACTGTACCTATGATTCAGAGAAAAGCAATGCCTGATTATAACAAAACTAGAGGCCCGATGCATGAAATTGGTGAAAGGGGCTCAGCCCTCGCGGCCCCAGCTGCCTTGTGGCCCCGCAGCCCCGCCCATTGGTTGTTCTGGAAGGTTGTTCCACCATCTGGTCTAATTAGCATATTAGCTCTTTATTATATAGGATTATGCATTTTTATTCAAATACTAATTTAACTTATTGTATACTTTCTCTTAAAATCTAAAAAACATAATGGTGACTATATTTTGTTGTGACATTTTTTTCTTCTGGAGTTTATTTTGAAAGAAACTCCTAGAAATAGAACTCTTTCTTGCCAGGGACAAAATACATTCTCTAGAATGGAATTTAACACTGAGTTGCTTTCTGTGTATAAATATATACATGTGACATTTTCTAGTAGTGGTGGTAGTAGTTTACAAAATCCAGATATAATACATGTGACATTTTCTAGTAGTGGTGGTAGTAGTTTGTGCTGCAAAATCCAGATATCCTTGCCTAATCTTTGTGATTGTGCCATGAAATGTCAAACACCTACTGAGATCCAATATGGGGCAACACTTCGGTGCTACTCTGTTCTCAATCTAAAGCACTAGTTCTCAGACCTAGCTAATCATGAGAACCACTACAGAAAACGTTAAAAAACAACAACAGTGATTTCTGGGACGCCATCCCAGTCCTACTGAAACAACATTTCTCAGCTTTCTTAGGTTCTGATGACCAATCAAACTTGGAAAACACAGCTTTTGTGATCTTGGACTTGCTGCAGGCCGCTCCAACCATTTTATTAAGTTGATAACACTGCACATAGACCATCTTATACTCTGAGTTGACCATCCTTGCATTGAAACTGGTTTCTTGTGTCCCGTATGGTTAATAATATCTTTATCTTTAACAGGGGTAATATTTAACTGATACAATTTAACCAATTAGGAAGCCAATCTTTGCACTGGAGCAGGACCCTGAGAAACTGTGGTGTCAGGTGTTACTTCTTTGTTGCTGGATGGTGGGGAGGTCCAGGGATTTTCAGAAGAGGGACCAGGACAGACAGGACTGTGGTGGGATGATGACACTTAGGGGCTTAGAGCAGCAGCTTTTTATCATTATTTTTGCAAATGTTTTATTAATTACCAGAAGCAAGTGCATACTACGTTATTATCAGCCCTGCTCTGGGCCTCAGATTCCCACAGTATGGTCCAGATAATGAGAAATTCATGAAACTAGTATGCTAAGATAATTAAAAGGAATCAGCATGGCAGTGATGGATAGATAGATCTGTAGAACATAATTTTTTTTTTAAATGTGGCCCTAGATCACTTTCATTAGAGCTTGATAAAAATGCAGATTCCTGGGCTTTCTTTTAGACCTACTTAATTGCAATCTCTGTGAGCTGGATCTAGTAACCTACATCTTGTAGTAACTTACAAGAATCTTAGGTAATTATCATACTAACATTTGAAAATTACTACTGAGGTGTAAGGAATAGACATGAGAGAGATATCTACATTTGAGGGTTAAAGAGACATCTGAGAAAGAATGGGGGTCATAAAGCAAAGAGAAGAAAGCATTTCTAGAATATCTATAATGCCATGGGATGGATAGATTAGGGGACTATGAAGAGAATACTGGCAATTAGGAAGTCATCAGTGACCACTGAGAAGGGAACAGTGGACAAATGATGGGGAAGAGAGCAGAAGAAATTAAGTAAAAAGAGAGGGGTTAACTTCTGAAAAGTTACTTATGTCAATACACACACAGACTTTTACAATTGAATTTACTAGGGTGACACTGGTTATAAAATTATAAAGGTTTCAAGTGTACAACTCCATAACACATCATTTGTATAATGCACCATGTGTTTACCACCTAAAGTCGAGCCTCCTTCCATCACCATTTATCCCTCCTATACCCTGTCCCCCCCTTTCCCTCTGGCAATCACCATACTGTTGCTTGTGTCTGAATTTTCTGGTTTTTTTTTTCTTAATCCTTTCACCTTTTCAACCAGCCCCCCTAATTCCCTCTCCACACTGACAGCTGTCAGTCTCTTCTTGGAATCCATGAGCCTGTTTCTGTTTTGTTAGTCTATTTTGTTTGTTAGATTCCACATATATGTGAGATCATATGGTATTTGTCTTTCTCTGACTGGCTTAGTTCACTTAGCGTAAGTCCAGGTCCATCCATGCTGTCACAAAAGGTATGATTTCC
>NW_005371791.1:1866288-1867586 GCF_000412655.1 Myotis brandtii | reverse complement strand
TGAGTATTACTCCATTGTATAAATGTACCACAGCTTTTTAATCCAATCATCTACTGATGGGCACTTGGTCTGTTCCCAGATTTTGGCTATTATGAATAATGCTGCAATGAACATAGGGGTGCATATATTCTTTTGAATCAGTGTTTTGGGTTTCTTTGGATATATTCCCAGAAATGGAATTGCAATTCGACTTTTAAGTTTTTGAGGAAACGCCATACTGTTTTCCACAGTGGTTGCACCAATCTGCATTCCCAGCAACAGTGCAACAGGGGTCCCTTTTCTCCACATCCTTGCCAATACACACACACACACACACACACACACACACACACACACACACACCACTTTTTTTTTAAGAGGAACCAAAAAGTGGGGGGTGGGAGGGTGAAGATTCTAAAAAAAATCCTTGGGTGAAAAAGATTAAGGGAAATACATTTAGATGACACCCTACATAAAAAAGAGCCAATATGCAAATGGTCGGCATGCCCTCACGCCATCACGCTGTAACGGCTCAGACACTCAACACTGGGGAGAGAGGAAGGGGGACCAGCCAGGCACAAATGAGCTTGCGAGAGAGAAATGGGGACCAGCCAGGCACAAATGAGCTTGCGAAAGAGGAATGGGGACCAGCCAGGCTGCATCCTGGGAGAGGGACAAGCCGCCTGCCCTGCGGTCCTGAGCACCAGCAGCTGGGGCTGCGACCCAGGAGAGGGACAAGCCACCCACCCCACGGTCCCGGGTGCCAGTGGCTGCACCTGTGGCCTGGGAGAGGGACAAGCCACCCGCCCCATGGTCCTGGGTGCCAGTGCCTGTGGCTGTGGCCTAGGAAAGGGACAAGCCGCCTGCCCCGCGGTCCCCTGCAGCTGCAGCCAGCCTGGGCAAAGCTGGCCCATGTCCTGGGTGGCTGAGGTCGGCCAGAGGGAGGGAAGCCTGGGTCCTGAGTGTGGGGAAAGGCAGAGGCAGTTAGGGGAGATCAGGCCAGGAGGGGAGCAGTTATGGGCAATCAGGCAGGCAGAAGTGGTTAGGGGCTATCAGGCAAGCAGAGGAGTTAGGGTGATCAGGCAGGCAGGCAGGTGAGCGGTTAGGAGCCAGTGGTCCCGAATTGCGAGAGGCAGTTGGACATCCCCCAAGGGGTCCTGGATTGGAGAGGGTGCAGGCTGGGCTGAGGGACCCCCCTCCTGTGCACGAATTTCATGCACCGGACCTCTAGTTCTATCTAATAAAAGAGAAACATGGTAATTAGCCGTACCTCCGCTACCCTTCCCATTGGCTAATCAGGGCGATATGCAAATTAACTG
>NW_005371791.1:1862841-1864968 GCF_000412655.1 Myotis brandtii | reverse complement strand
GTGCACAAATTTTTGTGCACCGGGCCTCTAGTCCTATATAATAAAGAGGTAATATGCAAATTGACCATCACATCCTTGCACAAGATGGCCGCCCCCATGTGGTCAAAGACGGCTGGCAGACGAGGGCAGTTGTGGGCAATCAGGCTAGCAGGGAAGGGCAGTTAGGGGTGACCAGGCCAGCAGGTAAGGGCAGTTAGGGGTGACCAGGCCAGCAGGGGAGGGCAGTTGGGGGTGACCAGGCCTGCAGGGGAGGGCAGTTGGGGGCAATCGGGCACGCAGGGGAGCAGTGAGGTGTCGGTCAGGCTGGCAGGGGAGGTGTTAGGGGGTGATCAGGCTGGCAGGCAGGTGAGCTGTTGGGAGCCAGCAGTCCCGGATTGTGAGAGGGATGTCCCCCCACAGGGATCAGGCCTAAACCAGCAGTCAGATATCCCCCGAGGGGTCCCAGATTGGAGAGGGTGAAGGCTGGGCTGAGGGACCACCTCCCCCCCGCCCCCTGCCCCATCAGTGCACGACTTTCGTACACTGGGCCTCTAGTATTATAATAAAGACAAGATATAGATGATGGATTGATGATTTTGGGGTGTGGAAGTGTTCTGCAATATGAAAATGGGAAATAGGTAAATAAAAATAAAAACACTGGCCAACAGGAATGAGCACCTTGTTAATGTTCAACAACATGGATCTGTAATGCTTCCAACCAGCAAAAGTAGCAGATTTCCATAAGAATTTTTAGCACATTACTAGGAAACTCAAGATTTTTCTTTCCCTCTTTCCTTCCTTCCATTAAATATTTATAGAGTAACTACCAGGCTGTAAGATGCTATGCTAAAGGTGAGGATTGTCAAAAAAAGCCTGATGGATGAATCTGGTAACAAAGCAATCTAGAGTGCTAGTGACAGTGCTCAGAAAGATAAGGCTCAGACTGGGCAGGAAGAAGAGGGGCTTGACAGAGGAGAAAAATACCAACAGTTTATGAGTCTAGGGTTTGTAATGAGCCCTAATAAAGCACAAGGTTAGTGGGAATGAAAGAACTGGGAGAGCTGGAAGGACTGAGAAAGCTAGAAGGACAGGAGATAAAGAGTCAAGAATGTAATTTTCGAGTTCTGGTGTTTTAAATTTTTCTCCCCCTCAAAGCTACTCTTGAGAAATTCATCTTAATGTGATTCAATTGTTTAACAATGCTGATGGGGTGGGGAGTGGGATTTGCAGTGTGATTTATAATAGCTCCTAAATGAAAAAAATTTAGACACTGATGCATTATTAAGGCACAATTAGGTAAAAAGTTTAAAAATGATTTTATTTGTTTGACATGTAAACAGAATATGATTTAAAAATAAGTCATTGTTGTACCTACTGCAGTGGTGGTTGGCATTTGGAGGACACTCACACACACACAAATAGATATATTAAAACAAAATAGAGAAACACAATATATTTTTCTGTAACTTTCCTTTTTTTGAAAAATTATCAATATGGTATGAACCCCTTTTAAAGTTAGCACATACAGATGTACTTTTTTGTAACTATGCATCTTGAAGTTTTTCTTAAATTTAGAAACTTAACATTTGTAACAAATCACCTGGATTCCATTAAGTGCCTTCTATGTAAAAAATTCCAGGCAACTAAACCTTGCCATTTGGTCAGTTGAGATTGTGCATATGCCATTTTCTAGATAAGTTTTTGAAGTAAGTTAGCTGTAACAGATAAATCTGCAAGTGCTTACACTAGAAGACAAGGCCTTTGTGAACAAGGCTGTACATGTTGAGAGGGCAAGTCCATGCCTATTTTGCTATCAGTGGTTGAATACAGTGGGAGTTTGATAAATGTTTACTAAATGACTGGAAAGAGCAAGAGCAAGAATCAAGGTTTAATAAGGCTAAGGAAGACCAATTCATGCTGGCAGTAATGTGGCATGCTTTATGATTTAGTCTAGATTTTCTGCTGTTTACTGGTAATAAAACCCACATCAACATTCTTTTATTTTTATTTTTAAACTATCTCCGGCATCCTTGGCCTATACAAAGAAACTCTTTTTTTAAAAAAAAAAATATTTTTATTGATTTTTACAGAGAAGAAGGGAGAGGGATAGAGAGTTAGAAACATCAATGAGAGAGAAGCATCAATCAG
>NW_005371791.1:1857878-1862824 GCF_000412655.1 Myotis brandtii | reverse complement strand
CCCTACTAGGGATCGAGCCCAAAACCTGGGCATGTGCCTTTGACCGGAATCGAACCCAGAACCCTTCAGTCTGCAGGCCAATGCTCTATCCACTGAGCCAAACCAGCTAGGGCCACATTAACATTCTTAACTAACTTGGTGGCTTCTTGAAAATAAGGTTGGCACACACACACAAAAAGCCAATTAATTTTTTTCTCTTTTATACTGGACCAACTAATAATGAAGCAATGATCTTAAGACACTGGACATAAAGGAATGAAGGACAATGACCCCTAAGACACAGTTCATGTGGCAGAGTGCTGAAGAAAAGAGAGCTGCAAGGAGAGAAAACTCTAAAATTTATAGATAGCCCCCTTGAGTATTCACCTAGGCATTGAACAGTTTGTATGTGTAAAGAAACTACCAGAGGCTGAGATAGAACCACTGAACAATCCCTAATGATCACATAGGCCAGGAATAGTACCTATTCCCACCAGACAATGTATAAAACCTACTAATTCATATGACATGAGGTAAATACTTAAAGGGCTTTGGTCTCAGTAGTAGTGGAAAAATTAGCCTTACGATAAACCCTTCTTTGCTTATATAAGCTTAAAAGCAAGACTTGAAATGACCAAACTTTTTCCAAGAAACTTAGCCATGCTTGAAAACAAAACTCACACAGATGTATAAAAATCCAAAAATTATTTAGTTCTAAGATAAAATTCACAATGTCTGGCACCCAGTAAATAAATCAGTAGGCATGCAAAGAAGCACGACAATATGATACATAATGAAGTCAATTTAATATAAAGCAATTACGAAATGACAAAATAATAGAATTAGTAGACAAGGATATCAAAGCAGTTGTTGAAACTCTATTTCATTTGCTCAAGAAAAGCAAGTTTGAAAAGGTTAAGTAGAGACCTGGAAAATATCAAAAAGACCCAAAATGAACTTCTAGAAATGAAAATTATAATATCTGAGATGAAAAACATACTGAATTGAATTAACATTATATTATACACTAGAGGCCCGGTGCATGAAATTCGTGCATGGGGGCTGAGGGGGGGGGTCCCCCTCAGCCCAGCCTGTACCCTCTCCAATCCAGGACATCCCTCTCACAATCCTGGACTGCTGGCTCCTAATCGCTCACCTGCCTGCCTGCCTGGTCACCCCTAACTGCGCCCCCCTGCTGGCCTGATCACCCCTCACTGCCTCTGCGTGCTGGCCTGATTGCCCCTAACTGTCCCCCCATACCAGCCTGGTTGCCCCTAACTGCCCCCCTACTTGCCTGGTCACCCCCAACTGCTGCCCCCTGCTGGCCTGGTCACCCCTAACTGCCCCCCCGCCCCCGCTGGCCTGATTGCCTCTCACTGCCTCTGTGTGCCGGCCTGGTCACCCATTACTGCCCTCCACCCCGTCAGCCTGGTCGCCCCAACTGCCCCACCCCTGCATCCCTCCCCCCCCCTGGTTGCCCCACGCAGCCTGCCGTTCAGTCGTTTGGTCGTCCCTCACTAACCCCTTTGCCAGCCTTGGTTGCCCCACGCAGCCTGCTATTCAGTCGTTTGGTTGTCCCTCACTAACCACCCCCACTGCTGGCCTGGTTGTAGGCAGCCATCTTGTGAGGGCATGAGGGTTAATTTGCATATTAACTCTTCATTATATAGGATTGGAAAAGAAAAGGTTAGTGGACTTGAAAAGAAGAATTTATGCAAAAGAAAGTGAAAGAGAGAGAGAGAGAGAGAGAGAGAGAGAGAGAGAGAGAGAGAGACTTAAAAAAAACCACTCAAACATTTGAAGAAGTAACGAATGAAAATTTTCTAAATTTGATGATATCACATATACAATAAGTTTGACAGAAATGAAGCACAGGAAACATCAAGAAAACCACACCAAGTCACATCATAATCAAATTGCTTAAAGCTAGTGAAAAAAATCTTAAAAGCAGCTAGAGAAATAAGACATTATAGAGGAAAAAAGAAAGATGACAGCATATTTCTTGTCAGAAACAATGCAAACTAAAAGAGAAGTAACATCTTTCAAATACTAAAGAATTCTTTACACAGGGAAAATATATTTCAAAAACAAAGGTGAGCTCTGGCCAGTGTTGCTCAGTGGTTAAGAGCATCAGTCCCAGAAGGTCATGGGCCCAATTCCCAGTCAAGGGCACATACTTGGGTTGTAGGTTCGATCCCCACCTGGGTTGGGGCATGTGTGGGAGGCAACTGATTGATGTGTCTCACATAGATGTTTCTCTCTCTCTCCCCGCAACTTTCACTCTAAAAATCAATGGAAAAATGTTCTCGGGTGAGGATTACCAAAAAACAACAAGAAAGGTTAACTCAGCTCCTAGATCAGCCGTGGGCAAACTACGGCCCGCGGGCCGCATCCGGCCCGTTTGAAATGAATAAAACTAAAAAAAAAACAAAAAAAAAAAACCGTACCCTTTTATGCAATGATGTTTACTTTGAATTTATATTAATTCACACAAACACTCCATCCATGCTTTTGTTCCGGCCCTCCGGTCCAGTTTAAGAACCCATTGTGGCCCTCAAATCAAAAAGTTTGCCCACTCCTGCCCTAGATGTATATTTAAAAGTATTAAAATAGGTAGTCAAACATATCCTGTACTTGAATGTTCACAGCAGCGTTATCACAACAGCCAAAAGGTGGAAATAACCTAACTGTCCATCAGTGAATGCATGAGCTAAAGGTAATATATCTGGAAATCTGCTAAGCGAGTAGATTTCAGGTGCTCTCACCACACTTACACAAAAGGTTAAATACTATGTGACAGATTTGTTGATTAGCTTGACTGCAGCAATCATTTCACTGTAATAAATATATATCAAATCTTCATGTTATCACTTTATATACATTTGTTATTAAAAAATAAATAAAATAGCAAAAAATAAAATTCAAACTATAACACAAAGGCCCTCAAAGGCGAAGCACAAGAAACATAAGAAAAAGAAAGATAACTTGGACTTCATCAAAATTAACTTTTGTGATCAAAGGACATTAACAAGAAAGCAAAAGACAACCCATAGAATGGGAAAAATATTTGCATATCATATATCTGATAAGAGTCTATATTCAGAATAAAGAAATCTTACAACTCAACAACAAAAAGACAGACACCCTAATTAAAAAAAGGACACATGACATGAATAGACATTTCTCCAAAGATAAACAAATGGCCAATAAGCACACAAAACAATGTTCAACATTATCAGTTACAAAGTTAATGCAAATAAAAATTACAATGAGATACTATTTCAAACCCACTAGAGTGGTTAGAATGAAAAAACAAAAACAAAAAAACAGCCCTAGCTGGTGTTAGTTGGAGCATCGTCCTGTACACCAAGAGGTGTCGGGTTTGATTCCCAGTAACGGCATATACCCTGGTTGTGGGTTTGATACCATGTTGGAGCATGTTTGGGAAGGCAACTGATCGATGTTTCTCTCTCTTTCTCCTCCTCCCTTATGCTAAGTGTCAGAAAAAGACAAGTACCATATGCTTTCACTCATATGTAGAATTTAATAAACAAGCTGAACTAAGAAGCAAAATAGAGACAGACTCATAGATAGAGAGCAGGCAGGCAACTCTGGTGACGGGACTCGGGGAGAGAAGGTTATGGGGTGGGGTGGAGGGATTGAACAAAAAAGAAAAAATAGAAAGAATTTAACAGTGTAGTGACTGTGAGGAAGGGTTGGGGGAGGTGGAGGTAGAAGAGGGTATAGGGTTGATAAATGGTGATGGGCAAAATAAATTAATTAAAAACATTAAAAAATAAACAAAAACAAAAAATAAGCATTGGTGAGAATATAAGAAATTGAAACACTTGACATTGCTGGTGGGAATGTAAAATGGTGAAGTTGCTGTAGAGAACAGTTCTGTGGTTCCTCAAAAAGTTAAATACTTAGTTACCATGTTACTTAGCAATTCTACTTCTTAGGTACACATCCGTAAGAATTGAAAATAGGTGTTCAGACAAAAAACTTGTACACAAGTGTTCATAGCAGCACTATTCACAATAGCCAAATGATGGAAATAACCTAAACATCCATCAGCTGATGAGTAGATAAACAAAATGTGATATATCTGGACAATGGAATACTATTCAGTAATAAAAAGGAATTAAATACTGATAGATGGTGGAACATTAATGAACTTTGAAAATGTTATATTAAGTGAAAAAGGCAAGACACAAAAGTTCACATATTGCATAATTCCATTTATATGAAAAATCCACAGAGACAGACAGCACATTAGTGGTTGCCAAGGGCTAGAAGGAGGAGAGAATGAGAAGTGAATTCTTAGGGAATAGGGTTTCCTTATGGGTGATTAAAATGTTCTATAACTTGATAGTGATAATGATTGTACATTATAAACATACCAAAGGCCATTGAATATTAAATTTTTTTTTAAATGGTGAACCTTCAAACACATACAATTTATTTGGCCTTAGGGATATAACTGAGAAATACATTGTAATCTTGACTTTTGTTAAGAATATTCAGAAATATAGAAATAAAAAAACCACACAAAAAAGGTGCAATGACTTTTTGTAACACACTGAAGTGAAAAGAATGTATCACCAGCAGACCTGCTCCATAAGTATTGTTAAAGGAAGTAGATCAACTGGAAGCAATATGATACTATATGGACATTTGTATCTACACAAAGGAATTAAGAACACCAAGCATGGTAACTATTTGGTTAAATATAATAGCATTACCTCATATTATTATATCTCTTTAAAAGGTTATCAACTGTTTAAAGTAAAAACAATGGCAATGCAGTGTGAGTTTTATTCATGTGTAAGTAAAATATATGACAATAGGAGCACAAAGACTGGGAGAAGTAAATGGAAGGATACTACTGTAAGGTTTTTATGCTATACTAGAGGCCCAGTGTACAAAAATTTGTGCACTCGGGGCGGGGGGGGGGGGTGCCCGGG
>NW_005371791.1:1847137-1856805 GCF_000412655.1 Myotis brandtii | reverse complement strand
TCCGTGGCTGCCGGCCGCCATCTTGGTTGGGTTAATTTGTATATAGTTGCTCTGATTGGCTGGTGGGCATGGCTTAAGGCATAGTGAAGGTATGGTCAATTTGCATGTTTGTCTTTTATTAGTGTAGATAGTACATAGTATATAGTAAAAAGTCACATAAATAGGTAGTCAAACATATCCTGTACTTGAATGTTCACAAATTATATCTACATCTAATCTATATCTATATCTCTATACCTATAATTTAAAGTAATCACTGTATAAAGGGTTATAGCCAATAAGTCAACAATGAGATAAAATAGAATGGTAAAAAATATTCAATTAATCCAAAAGAAGGCAGGAAAAAGAAAAAAGGAAAAAAAAGGAGAGACAGAATAAGTAAACAAGAAATAGCAAGATAGATTTAAAAATAATCATATCAGTGAACACATTAAAATGTAAATTTTCTGAAAACCCAAAGTAAAAGTCCCATTTTGTCAGAATAAATAAAAAAGCAAGATTTAACTGTATATGTTACCTATAAGATAATTTGGCATAAACAGGTTAAAACAAGAAAGGGTGGAAAATCATAGCATGTAACACTAAGCAAAAGATGTGAAGCAGCTACACTAAAAACTAAAAATTAAATAAATAAATAACACTGCTAAGAGGAATTAACATCTAAATAATTGGAAAGATATACTGGGTTTATGGGTCAGAATATTTAATATTATTAAGATGTTGATTATCCTCATTTCATCGACAAATCCAATGTAATTGCAATCAAATCACAGCCAGTTCTTTTTTTTTTTTAGTAGAAACAATTATAGAATTAACGTGGAAATGTAAAAAAGACACAGAATAGCCTAAAAGCTTTTAACTTGAACAGAGATGGATAACCAATACTATCTAATTTCAAGACATTATGAAATATTGACATAAAGACAGACAGAGATAACTAGTATAGAACAGAGTTTAGAAACAGCCTTTCACATATATCTATGTATATAAAACCCTAATATGCAAATAGACCAAACAGCGGAACAACCGGTCCGTATGACGTGTGCTGACCACCAGGGGGCACACATGAAATATGGCAGGCGTTGGTCACAGCGGGATGGTGGAGCAGGTGAGTGGGGGCGCCAGCCCACGGCAGGGCACTGGTCGCTGTCATCAGGGTGAGCCTCTGGTGGTTGCTGAAAATTCTTTGCTCCTGCGTGCCGTGGTCCCACCCAGAGCTCACTCCTGCTGCCGGCGCTGGCCCTGCTAGAACCCGCAGCTGGCACCGATCACTCGGTGCCATTAGCGGGTGTGAGCAGTGGCTGCTGGTCCCGATCACCCCTGAGGGCTTCTCCACCTCCCCTTGATACTGAGGGGCGATCAGGGCAGCAGCCGGCGCTCGCACACGCTGCTGGTGCTGGCCCCAATCGCTCTGTGCCGTCAGCGGGTGCAAGCAGGGACAGTGCCGTCAGTGCGTGGGAGCTGCGGTGGCGGGAGCCGGGCTTCCGGCAGACAGGGGAGGCAGACAGGGGATTGGGGGTTGTGGCAGGAGGTGCCAGGTGGGGGTGCAGAGGATGGGACGATTCCCGCCCCTGTGCCCACCGCAGCCTCGCAGCCCACAGTTCCTTTCAAGGTGCATGAATTCATGCACTGGGCCCCTAGTAACTAATATTCAACAAGGGTCTTTCCAGCAAATGATGCTAGAATAATTTCGTTTTAATATGCAAATAAACGAATTTCAATTTATATCTTGCACAGTATACAAAAATTAACTAAAAATGAACCACAGGCTTAAAACTATGAGATTTAGATGAAAACATAGATAAAAACCTTTCAATCCCGAATTAAAAAACATATTTTAGATACAACACTCAAAACACAAGCCACAGAGAACAAACTGATTAGTGGGAGAAAATATTTGCAAACCATGTATCTGATAAGAGACTTGTATCTAAAATGCATAATGCTCAAAACTCAAAAATAAGAAACAACTGATAAAAATGTGCAAAAAACTTGAGTAAACATTTCTGTGAATAAGAACGAAGGGCATATAAAACCTTGAAAAAGTGCTCAATATCATGAGCTATTAGGGAAATGAGAATTAAAACCACAAGATACCTGTACACACCCATCAGAATAGCTAAAATGGAAAAGACTGACCAGATCAAGTCTTTGTGATGATGTCGAGCAGGGGTGGGGAACCTTTTTTTCTGCCAGGGGCCATTTGGATATTTATAACAGCATTTTTGGGCCATACAAAATTATGATCTTAATAATTAGCCTGCTATCTGGTCAAACATTTAATTAACTCACCCCTAATGCCTTTGCAGGGTCAGGCCAAATGATTTTGCAGGCCTTACATGGCCCTCGGGCCAGACATTCCCCACCCATGATGTAGAAGAACTAGAACTTTCATACGCTGATGGTGGAAATGTAAAATGCTACAAACATTTGGTAAAAAGTTTGGAAATTTCTTTTTTTTTTTTTTAAATATATTTTATTGATTTTTTACAGAGAGGAAGGGAGAGAGATAGAGAGAAACATCGATGAGAGAGAAACATTGATCAGCTGCCTCCTGCACATCTCCCACTGGGGATGTGCCTGCAACCCAGGTACATGCCCTTGACCGGAATCGAACCTGGGACCTTTCAGTCCGCAGGCCGACGCTCTATCCACTGAGCCAAACCGGTTTCGGCTGGAAATTTCTTAAAACATTAAACATACATGTACTACATAACCCAGCTATTCTACTCACAGATTATTTACCCAAGAGAAACAAAAGCATATATTCATACAAAGACTGTACATGGATGATCATATCAGCTTTATCCTATACTAGAGGCCCGATGCACAAAATTCATGCAAGAGTAGGCCTTCCTTCCCCTGGCCGCAAGCAGGCACCTGGGACCCGGGCTTCCCTCTGGCCGCCGGCAGGCACCTAGGACCCAGACTTCCCTTGCAGTCCCAGCTTCATCTGGAAGGAAGTCCAGTCTAATTAGCATATTAGGCTTTTATTATTATCTATACTAATAAAAGGGTAATATGCTAATTAGACTAGACATCTTCTGGACGTCCTTCCGGACAAAGCCACAGTGGTAGGGGCCGAGGCAGAGGTGGTTAGGGGCAATCTGGCTGGCAGGGGAGAGCAGTTAGGGGCGATCAGGCCAGCAGGGAAGGGCAGTGAGGGGGCGATCAGGCCAGCAGGGAAGGGCAGTGAGGGGGTGATCAGGCCGGCAGGGGAGGGCAGTGAGGGGGCGATCAGGCCAGTAGGGGAGGGCAGTTAGGTGGCGATCAGGCCAGCAGGCAGAGGCGGTTAGGGGCGATCAGGCAGGCAGGCGAGCGGTTAGGAGGCAGCAGTTCTGTATTGAGAGGGGGCTGTCCGACTGTCAGTTTAGGCCCGATCCCTGCAGACCAGGCTGAGGGACCCCAATGGTGCATGAATTCGTGCACTGGGTCTCTAGTTCATAATAAGCAAATATTGGAAATAACCCAAATGTCTATCAACAGGTGAATGGATAAAAAACTATGGTATATCTACACAATGGAATGTTACTCAGCAATGTAAAAGGATAAACTATGGACGAATCTTGAAGTAATTATACAGAATAAAAGAAGACATAAAAGGTGTGTGTGTGTGTGTGTGTGTGTGTGTGTGTAAAAAGCATACAGTGATACCATTTATATAAAAGTTTAAGAAATGTAAAAACATCTTCAAAGACAGAATGGAAATCAGTGGATACTTGGAGATCAGTATGTGGGTGGGGACAGTTGGGAGGGGGAGAGTCCAAAGCAGCACCAGAAAAAACTTTGGGGGAGATACATGTGTTCATTATCTTCATTTTGATGATGGTTTCATGGGTATACATGTGTCAAATGTTAGCATATATAATTTAAATATGTGCAGTTTAGTGTATGCCCATTATGCCTCAATAAAGCTATTATAAAGGGAATATTTGTTTTCATTTTGAGTACTTTCTAACATTTTCATTTTGGCTAGTCAATTATTTATAATCTCAGACATATTCTGAATAGCATATAACCTAATGGTAATTCTAACAAAGTGAAGTTTTACCTCTATTTTATTCTTAAAAACTCTATACTGGTTTAAATATTAACCTGCTCTAAAGAATACAGATCCTGAGAGAATTCCCTTGATTTTTTTTTTTTACCATGTATCATGAATAGTCTATTGTTATAGAAGCAATCTAATACAGGCATACCTCAGAGATATTTTGAGTTTGGTTCCAGATCACCACAATAAAGCAGTTATTGCAATAAAGCAAGTTACACAATTTTTTGGTTTCCTAGTGCACATAAAAGTTATGCTTACACTATATTGTACTCTATTAAGTGTGTGACAGCAATATGTCTAAAAAATACAACGTGCAAATCTTAATTAAAAATACTTTATTATGACCAGCCAGCCGCGTAGCTCAGTGGTTGAGTGTCACCCTATGAACTAGGTTATGGTTCAATTCCCAGTCAAGGCACATGTTCGGGTTGTGAGTTCGATCCCCAGTGTGGGGCATTCAGGAGGCAGCCAATCAATGATTCTCTCTCATCATTGATGTTTTTATCTCTCCTTTCCCTTCCTCTCTGAAATCAATAAAAATATATTTTAAAAAATACTTTATTGCTTAAAAATGCTAACCATGCCTGGCCAGTGTGGCTTAGTGGTTGAGCGTCAACCCATGGACCAGGAGGTCAGGGTTTGATTCACAGTCAGGGCACATGCCCGGGTTGCAAGCTCGATCCCCAGTAAGGGGTGTGCAGGAGGCAGCTGATAGATAATTCTCTCTTATCTTTGATGTTTCTCTCTCTGAAATCAATAAAAACATATTTTAAAACAATGCTAACCATCATCTGAGTCATAATCTTTTTGTTGGTGGAGGGTCGTGCCTCAACTTTGGTGGCTGCTCACTCCTCCAGGTGGTGGCTACTGAAGATTGGGATAACTATAATGGTTTCTTAAAATAAGACACCAATGAAGGTTGCCGTATCAATGGACTCTTCCTTTCACAAATAATTTTTCTGTAGCTTGTGATGCTGTTTGATAGCCTTTTACCCACAGCAGAACTTTTAAAATTGGAGTCAATCCTTTCAAACCCTGACACTTCTTTATCAACAAAGTTTATATAATATTTTAAATTCCTTTGTCATTTCAACAATCTTCACAGCATCTTCATCAGAAGTAGATTCCATCTCAAGAAACCACTTTCCTTTCTTATCCCCAATAGCAACTCCTCATCTGTTCAGGTTTGATCATTCAGCCACATCTTCAGGTTCCACTTCTAATTCCAGTTCTCTTGCTAATTTCCACTACATCTGCATTTACTTCCTCCAATGAATTCTTGAAACCCATCTAAGTGATCCATGAGAGGTGGAATCAATTTCTTCCAAATTGCTGTTAATGTTGGTATTTTGACCTCTTCCCAAGAATCACGAATGTTCTTAATGGCAGCTAGAAGGTGACTCCTTTCCAGAAGGTTTTCAATTTACTTTGCCCAGATCATCATAGGAATCACCATCTATGGCAGTTACAGCCTTATGAAATGTATTTCTTAAATATTAAGACTTGAAAGTCGAAATTACTCTGTGTTCCATGGGCTGCAGAAGGAATGTTGTGTTTGCAGGCATGAAAACACATTGATCTAGTTGTACACCTCCATCAGAGCACTTGGGTGACTAGGTGCATTGTCAATAGCAGTAATAGTTTGAAATGAATCTTTTTTTCTGAGCAGCCAGTCTCAACAATGGGCTTAAAATATTCAGTCAACCATGTTGTAGACAGATGTGCTATCATCTAGGCTTTGATGTTCTATTTATAGAACACAGACAGAGGAGATTCAGCAGAATTCCTAAGGGCCCTAGGACTTCTGGAATGGTAAATGAGCACTGGCTTCAACCTAAAGACACCAGCTACATTAGCCCCTAACAAGAGAGTCAGCTTGTCCTTTGAAGCCAGACAATGACTTCTTTCTAGCTATGAAAAGTCCTAGATGGTATCTTGTATTGCTGTTTCATTCTACATTGAAAATCTGTTGTTTAGTGTAGCCACCTTCATTAGTGACCTTAGCTAGATCTTCTATATAACTGGCTGTAACTTCTACATCAGCACTTGCTGCTTCACCTTGCCCTTTTATGTCATGGAGATGGCTTCTTTTCTTACACCTAATGAACCAACCTTTGCTAGCTTCAAACTTTTCTTCTGCAGCTTCCTTACCTCTCTCAGCCTTCAGAGAACTGAAGAGAATTAGGGCCTTGCTCTGCATTAGGCTTTGGTTTAAGGGAATGTTGTGGCCGCTGTGTCTATCCAGATTACTAAAACTATCCATATCAGCAATAAGGCTGTTTCGCTTTCTTATCATTTGTGTGTTCACTGAGTGGCATTTTTAATTTCCTTCAAACTCACAACCTGGCAAACTTTGACACAAGAAGCCTAGCTTCCAATCTAGCTTTCTGGGCTTATGACATGCCTTTCTGACTACTAGTAAACTTAATCACTGTTTTTTGATTTAAAGTGAGAGACATGCGACTCCTTCTTTCACTTGAACATTTAGAGGCAATTGTAGGGTTATTAATGGGCCTAATTTCAACACTGGAGTGAATTGGAAGGCTCGGGGACACAGGGGAACTGTCAGTAGGTGGAGCAGTCAGAATACAAAGATTTATCAATTAAGCTTACTGTCTCACATGGGCACGGTTCACGGAGGTCCAAAACAGTTACAATAGTAACATCAAAGATCACTGATCACAGATCACCATAACAGATATAACAATAAAAAAGTTTGAAATATTTCAAGCCCTAACTGGTCTGGCTCAATGGATAGAGTGTCAGACTGTGGACTGAAGGGTTCCGGGTTCGATTCCAGTCAAGGGCACATGCCTGGGGTTGCAGGCTCGATCCCTAGTAGGGGTGTGCAGGAGGCAGCCAATCAATGATTCTCTCTCATCATTAGTATTTCTATCTCTCTCTCCCTCTCCCTTCCTCTCTGAAATCAGTAAAAATTAAAATATATTTAAAAAAGAAATATTTCAAAATTGCCAAAATGTCAGAGACATAAAGTGAGCAAATGCTGAAAAAATGGTGCCAACAAACTTGCTCAATGCAGGGTTGTTACAAACCTTTTATTTGTAAAAAAGTGCAAAAGGAGCTATGTCTGTAACATTTTTGTGGGTTGGAAAAGAGTAAAATTTATGGACTATTTAAAATTATAATACTTTATTTTAAATCTTAAGGTAAGTTATACACTCTGCATAAACATAAGTCTTTTAATATAGGTTTACTGATTCTTTCTCCATATGTCTTACGAAAAATATTTCACAAAAGTACGAAATTGAATAATGAAGTATATGTACTCATCACTCAGCTTCAAACATTATCCACATTTTGAGTTTTTTTGTGTCATTTTTTTTGTTAATCCTCACCCGAGGATATTTTTCCATTGATTTTTAGAAAGAGTGGAAGGGAGGGGGAGAGACAGAGAGAGAGAAACATCGATGTGAGACACATCGATTGGTTGCCTCCTACATGCACCCCAATGGGGATCAAACCTGTAATCCTATCTAATACAGAGGGAATATGCTAATTGACCCTCATGCCATCGCAAAGATGGCGGCACCCACAGCCAATAAGGAGGGAATATGCTAACTGACTGCCCCGCCCTCAAAGATGGCAGCGCCCACAGCCAATAAGAAGGGAGTATGCTAATTGACTGCTACGCCCTCAAAGATGTGGCACCCACAGCCACAAGATGGCAGCGCCCAGTCCCCTCAGCCCCACTGCATGCCTGCCTATGGAGTCCCCCAGTCCCCTCAGCCTCCCAGGCCGGCCCAAGGTGCAGGCAAGCCTTGATGGTGGCTGGCCAGCCACCCAGGGCCACCCGAGTATAGGTAACCAGGGCTGGTTGAGGCTTGCACTGCCAGCAGTGGCAGCAGCAGAGGTGTGATGGGGGCGTCACCTTCCCCTGATCGCCGGATTTTTCTTTGTTAAATGGCATTTAAATATATAAAATAAGTATCAAAAATATGTCTTTGTTTCACTATGGTTGCAACTATCAAAAAATTTCTATATGTGACACAGCACCAGAGTTGACAGGACCAGCTCAAAAGGTTCAAGGTTGGGAGGAGGGGCTATGAGGCACTGGCTTCTGTTTCTTTCTTTAAAAAAAATTTTTTTTAAAAATTGATTTCAGAGAAAATGGGAGAGAGAGAGAGAGAGAGAGCAATGACGAATGAGAAAAGAATCATTGATTGGCTGCCTCCAGCATGGCCCACACTGGGGACTGAGACTGCAACCTGGGCATGTGCCTAGGAATTGAACTAAGACCTCCTGGTTCATAGGTCGACACTTAACCACTGAGCCACACCATCCAGGCCTTCTGGAATATTTTAAAGCAAATTGCACACACCATAGCATTTCAAATCACAAATATTTCAATATTTAAATATTTTTCTCAATATTAGACAAGTTTTTAAAATATTGCTTCATGTAAAGTTAATTATATTTCATTGAAATTTAATTTCATTACTTAATTTAATTTCCTATATTTTCCCCTTACAATTTGTATAGGAGTGTGTATCCATTTAGAAATTCCTATTTAAATGAACTGAAGTGCTGCAAGGTAGTTTTTAAAATTAAAAAACAATTTAATGTTGCTCCAAGGTGTTAATTATATTACTTAAGAAAAATAATATAATGACATAAATACATAAAAGTTTATATGAATTTTAATATTTTATTTTTTTAAGAAGTGTTTTTGATAGGTTATTCTGAAAATAAAACAAAGACGAGGGATCTACACCATATTAGCGAGCAGAGATTCATTCAGTATTTTAGTCATTTATTTACATAGCCTTCCATGGTTTGACCCTGCAATGTGCTGCAGCTGGCTTGTAGTTTTTAAGAGCTGATTGGTAAATTTTGAGGAATTTTGTGAGCTGGTTGTTGAATGCCACCATTATTAAAACTTTATTTAGATTTAAAACAAAATAAATTTTATTTAAATAAGAAATATATACTTAAAAATTGATCAATGTTTAATTATTTTACTATTTTTTACTATTATCTCTGCTCTTGCACTTACATATGTCCACTGTATTTGCATGGTGGAAGTATTATGTAATGGTGTGTTACTGAGCATCTCTTCTCCTCTCCATCCATGTTCAGTAACATGTTGACAGCTTGAAGTTAGTCATGGTGAGAATATTTATACCACAGATATAACCAAATGCTACAAATCAGAGCCATCCCTACCTCACACCTCTCTCTGGAGAGCAGGCTGTTAACATTTGCCAGCACAGTACTGCTTCCACCCTGAGCATTAACTATGTGTCAGGCACTGCACTATTATGTGACCTCCTGGTTCACAGGTCGACCCTTAACCACTGAGCCACGCCAGCTGTGCTTTGTTTTAATACTTTTTAATACACTACTTTAAAAGGAACACTAGTGAAGTGGCTTCTATGGCTTTGTTTTATTATTTGAATTTCAAAATTACAGAAAAATGTAATTAGATGTTGATTTAAGTAACAAGAGGATTGAAAATAGTATGTAAAACATATACAGTGGGGCCTTGACTTACTAGTGTCCCAACTAACAAGCTTTTTGAGATAACAGCTGTCTCTCGGCTGATTTTTTGCATTGAGTTGACAGAGTAATTTGAGTTAACGAGCTCCTTAACGAGCTC